>NC_079221.1:6844750-7144750 GCF_029633865.1 Lampris incognitus
GTGATAGCTGAGCAGGGAAAAGCTCAAAAAGAGAACTTTGATAGAATAAAATACGTTTTTCTCAACCCAATCGGTTATTGCATTGTGACGTTCAGTGTTCTCAACCGGGGTCCGCGGACCCCCTAGTGGTCCGTGGTGTCATTGCAAGGGGTCCGTGAAAATAAATATCTTTTAAAAAAAAAGATCCTATGACATTTATAGAAATAGGGTTATTTGACTCAGATGTGACTGAGACCTTTATCTACCTAAACTATAAAGGGTAACAGGACTTTTTTCTCTAATTACATCTGTTTCACAAGTGTCATTTATTGTATTTTAATAAGAGATCTCGCTCCCGTTTGCATTGTTAAAAGTTACTGCATAAAAATTCTGTTGTTACATATATCTGAAAGTTACTGAATACATATTCTGTTTTGTTACATATATCTGAAAGTTACTGAATACATATTCTGTTTTGTTACACATATCTGAAAGTTACTGCATAAGAATTCTGTTTTGTTAACTATATCTAAGTTACAACTGAAAGCTCTTATTTTTGCCCCAAAGAGTGAATAAATGCTATAACGCAATTTAAAATGCAGTTTCTACTGTTTCTACCAAATTGCAACCCCCCTCCCCCAAGATCAGGTGGAGGGGTCCTCAGGGTAGATCAAAAATACCGCAGGGGGGGTCCAGGACCCCAAAAGGTGGAGAACCACTGCGTTAGACGATAGCTATTGTGCGGATTTGGGTAAATCCCTTCTTTGGGTCCCATTTTGGATTTATGAACGCGCGCGCACGAGCTCGGGGAACTTAACGTGGCCGCAGCTCGCGGGCGAAACTCATGTTGAGACGAAATCTGCATGAGACTCCCGGTCGTTTAGTGCGACCGGCGTAAGGCGGCGGCCGACTGTTTAGGCCGCGCCAGCCGCGCCGTGCTGGGCAGAAGCGGGGGGGGGGGCGGCATATCTTAGAATAGCTGGCGGGGCCCACTTCAGGACAGGGGGCCGGGGAGGCTGCGAGTGCAGGAGCCACGCTGCAGCTGTGAACTGAAGGGCTGTCGCATCCGGTCAGCGTGTTCCCGGGAAGAGGGAAACGCTGCAGAGAGGAGTCATGTGCTCGTGTCCCGGTGGTTTAACACGTGCAACTGTGTCTCCCCGTTTTGCAGGGCAGCTCTCTGCTCCAGCACCGCGCGGCGCCTCACGCGCTCCAGGAAGCCGGTTCTGCGGTTCTGTTCTTCTGCCGGTTCGGTATGCGCCTCCCTCCCTCCCTCCCTTCCTTCCTTCCTCCCTCCCTCCCTTCCTTCCTTCCTTCCTTCCTTCCTTCCTTCCTTCCTTCCTTCCTTCCTTCCTTCCTCCCTCCCCCCTTCCTTCCTCCCTTCCTTCCTTCCTTCCTTCCTTCCTTCCTTCCTTCCTTCCTTCCTTCCTCCCTCCCCCCTTCCGTTCTCCCTTCCTTCCTCCCTTCCTCCCTTCCTTCCTTCCTTCCTTCCTTCCATCCTCCCTCCCTTCCTGCCTTCCTTCCTTCCTTCCTCCCTCCCCCCTTCCTTCCTCCCTTCCTTCCTTCCTTCCTCCCTCCCTTCCTTCCTTCCTTCCTTCCTTCCTTCCTCCCTCCCCCCCTTCCTCCCTTCCTTCCTCCCTTCCTTCCTTCCTTCCTTCCTTCCTTCCTTCCTTCCTTCCTTCCTCCCTCCCTCCCTTCCTTCCTTCCTTCCTTCCTCCCTCCCTTTCCCCAGTTGTGCTTGGCCAATTACCCCACTCCTCCGAGCCGTCCCGCTCACTGCTCCACCCCCCCTCTGCCGATCCGGGGAGGGCTGCAGACTACCACACGCCTCCTCCCATACACGAGGAGTCGCCAGCCGCTTCTTTTCACCTGACAGCGAGGAGTTTCGCCAGGGGGACGTGGCGCGCGGGAGGATCGCGCCCCGCCTGACCAGAGGAGGCGCTAGAGTGCGGCGACCAGGACACGTACCCACATCCGGCTTCCCACCCCGCAGACACGGACGATGGTGTCTGGAGGGACGCCCGGCCAAGCCGGAGGTAGCACGGGGGGGGGGGGATTCGAACCGGCGATCCCCATGGCCAGTGTCCTTCAGAAACACATGTCCGGCGTATTACCCAGCGCATGCGCAACGCCCCGAGTCCTGCATCGAGGACGGCGCAAACTGAGGGTGGCGCTCTGTGAGAGTTGGGTTAATTCTGCCCAACATCCTGGGGTTGTTTTAAAGCTAACGGACAACGCGGGGGGTGTAATCGTTGGAAACGCGCCGCTCCATCGTAGATCACACTGAGGAGAAGGACAATAATAATGATAATGATAGTTTCCATCGTCATTATTGCGTCATCGCCAGCTCCGTCATCGCCATTAAAGGGCGCGAGGAAAGACTTTCCGAGCAGCCCAGCTCGACACAGGACGCTTCATGCACCGTATTCCCACGTGCAAATCACGTTGCCGGTATGACGGTGATGAGGATTTCGAGCGGGAGCTGAAATAAAACACGTACGACCGGAGCCGTTCGACTCGTTTCCACACAGCCCATCACCTCGGCAACCAACCACACAACTGAGACCAGCTGCAGAAGTCTGTGTGTGTGTGTGTAGGATGGAGTGAGGTGTGAGGAAGAGGTTGCTACAGTTATCGCATTAGTACTTTAGCAGTGTTTCTCAACCGGGGGTCCGCGGACCCCTTGTGGTCCGTGGTGTCATTGCAAGGGGTCCGTGAAAATAAAATCTTTTAAAAAAAAAAAGATCCTATGACGTTTATAGAAACGGGATTATTTTACTCAAATGTGACTGAGACCTTTATCTACCTAAACTATAAAGGGTAACAGGACTTTTTTCTCTAATTAAATCTGTTTCACCAGTGTAATTTACTGTATTTTAATAAGAGATCTCGCTCCCGTTTGCGTTGTTAAAAGTTACTGCATAAAAATTCTGTTTTGTTACATATATCTGAAAGTTACTGAATACATATTCTGTTTTGTTACATATATCTGAAAGTTACTGAATACATATTCTGTTTTGTTACACATATCTGAAAGTTACTGAATACATATTCTGTTTTGTTACATATATCTGAAAGTTACTGAATACATATTCTGTGTTGTTACATATATCTGAAAGTTACTGAATACATATTCTGTGTTGTTACATATATCTGAAAGTTACTGAATACATATTCTGTTTTGTTACATATATCTGAAAGTTACTGCATAAGAATTCTGTTTTGTTAACTATATCTAAGTTACAACTGAAAGCTCTTATTTTTGCCCCAAAGAGTGAATAAATGCTATAATGCAATTTAAAATGCAGTTTCTACTGTTTCTATCAAATTGCAACCCCCCTCCCCAAGATCAGGTGGAGGGGTCCTGAGGGTAGATCCAAAATACGCAGGGGGGGTCCAGGACCCCAAAAAGGTCGAGAACCACTGGTCTAGAGTACTCTACAGAGCTGGGGTTTGACTGACCCAGTACTGTAGACTTGGCGTATAGTTGCTGATGAGACCATCGCAGACCGAGTGATTAGTAAACGCAGACTGCCTGTGATCAGTCGCCCTGTAATGAGTGCGCGTGTTCTTGAGAGCCGGGGAGGGAGTCCGTGCACAGCAGCACCGGATTCCTGCATGTCAGTTGTAATTTTGAAATTGTTTTCCACTGATTCCCCCCCCTCCCCTCCCCCCCTCCCCCCCGTCCGTGTGCAGCATCTGTCGGCCGCAGCGTCTCAGTTGTTCCCTTACTTGGTTCCCGGCTAAAATGTCAGACGTGCAGACTATCGGTTCTCTTTTTGTCGTCTACCTCACTTTACACGATGACCCCCCCCCCAGTTGTCCTGGCGCTGCCGTCCCCCCCCCCCCCTCTGCCAGGGCCAAGATATTCTTCACAGACAAAAGGAAATGTCACTGACCAAACCCACATTGTCCGTTGACCTGTGATAATGTCATTATCGTTGCACGGAAGCCCGAGATGCTCTTATTCAAAATTGGGGTCAGCCAAATGCCCCCCCGGAATGCGTGATGGAGGGGGGTAAAGGCCTCCATTGATTTTACCCCCGGTGCCTTTTCATCCTCGTGGATGAGGGCATCCATCTCCGTCCGCTAAGAGGTTTCAAGTTGGCCAGTGGGTTGTATGCTACTGTCCCTGCCCACGTCATGCACACACTGAGTTTGTTTTGCTATACATGTGAGGACCCTCACTGACTACATCCATTCCCTAGCCCCTTAAAGCTAACTTCAACCATCAGAACTACCTTACCCTAGCCCTGACCTAACCTAACCTAACCTGCTTCTGGTCTTTACCCTAAAACCAAGCCCTCACCCTAAAGCAGACCGTTAAAGAAGTGAGGACTGGCCAAAATGTCCTGACTTTGCACAAATACACAAGTAAACAAATAAACTCTCCCTTGTATAGTTAAAAACCGGCCCTCACAAAGATAGTCAAACAAGAATGCACAGATAAACACACGTGCACACACACACGCGTGTGTTTACATCCTCACGGAGACCAACAAAAAAAAATGAAGGCTACTCAAAACCCCATGTCCCAAACCCCGAACCTTAAAACTGCCCCTAATCTTTTACCCTTTACCCTAACCGTGCAAGATGAACCAGAAAATAAAAACGTGACAATCCCCAGAAATGCAACCCTCAATAAACCCCAACCTCAGCATAACCCCAGTTGTTAAACCCTCAACCCCCCCCCCCTAGCCCAGAAATATCCCTCGTCCTCATGGGGGACCCCAGAGTATCCCCAGGACGTAGGTAGGGGGTTCGGGATTTCACTAAGCCTAAGAGGACATTTGGTTCTAACGAGTAAAGGAAAACACACGCAATCACACGCACTCACACGCGCGCACTGTCTCCGACCAGCCCGTACCTCCTGGTCCTCTGAGCCTCCTTCTTGTCCATGATGACGGGCACGCAGTTGGTGAGCTCCGTCCAGTCCGCGTGCAGCCCGCAGCTCCAGCCGGTGGAGAACCGGGAGAACAGCCACGACTCGTCTCGGCCCGGCCGGTGGCACGTGCACTTCTTCTGGCCCGGCTTGCAGTCGCACGGCTGCTCCAGGCGGATATTCCGCACGAGGTGTCTGCCGAACGTGGTGCCGCCGGTCTTCTGGATGTGCAGAAACACGATCACGTCGTCGCCCCTGATGTCGAACTCCACGCGCCGCTCCAGGTCGCGCTCGGTGAAGTTGAATTTCGACGGCAGCCTGGCGGGGCCGTCCTCCTCCAGGTCCTGGTCCCTGTAGAGGTCGTCGCCCTCCTGCCGATACGGGGCGGAAAGTGCGCTCGCGTCCCCGCCGCCGCCGCCGCCGCCGGTCTTAAAGTGGCACGAGTTCCCCCCCGCGGGACATATGTACTGGTAGCCTATCATCACGAAGAGAACGGCCAGGACCGGGACCAAGATGAGCTTGCTGGACCTCTCATCCATCGTATCGGGGATAGTGCGTTCACTCCATTGCCGCGAATTAGCCAGAATCACCCGCCGCGAGTTCATTAGTGTGGTTGTCCCCCACCCCCCACCCCCCCACCCCTTGTCCCGAGAGTCATTCCTTCAGGGCTCAGACCGGTGAAGCGTCCCGTCGATGTTCCCGGTGCCACATGTTGATCGAGGCGACAACGTGCGGGCTGTTAAATCCGTTCGTGCAGCATCATCTGGACCGAGCCAAGCGTCCTTCCTTCCTTCCGCGGGTCTCCGAGCCGTCCGCACCGTGACGAGAGCGCTGCCCGCAAAATCCGGACCAAACGGGGAAAAGTCGTGGCACGAAATGATTTTGGCGGCGTCCTCCTCCTCCTCCCTCCTCCTCCTCCTTCGGCTGGCCAACTTCTGAAGGCAAGCGGAGCCGCATCAGCACCGGCGCCTCCTCCTCCTCCTCCTCCTCCTCCGCCGCCGCTGCTGAAATGTCAAGTTGAAACGAGACAGCGCGGAGTTGGGGGGGGGGTCTCCTTCTTCTTCTTCTCCCGTTCTAAATACCGGTCCGTCTCATCCCGGCAACACGCGGATCTCCACGGAATTGCCCAAAGCCCCCCCGCGGGTCCGAATCGCGGTCTCGATCTATCGGGTCGGATCCCTGTTGGAGCATCTTCGAAACGCCCGTGCGCGCGCGGGAGGAGGATGCTGCATCCGCGCGGAAGGCGTAGCGCCGTGTGTCGACGCCGCCGGGCTGGGGGGTGGGTGGGGGGGAGAGAGCTCACACCATCCCGTTCACCCGGCGCGTCCCGTACTGAGGTTCGGCACGGTGCGGGAGGCTCCTATATAGACACGTCGATCTGCAGCGCGTCGATGACTTCTGCGTGACCTTTGATTCATTTAACGGGTTAATATCCCTCCCCCCCCCCTATACACTTTTAGTCCGTAGACCCTGGTCATAGCCCGTCTTGATAAAACAATGAAATTAAAAGTTTATGACGCGCACAGATAAGATCTTTGCTGGAATATGCTGCCAATTAATTATAGCTTCAGCACCATGGTCAGCTCCAAGTCCGCGTAACAGAAGCCTCACACTCGTAGACCAGAAGGTGTCAAACTTAAGCCAATTAATTGAGTAAACGTATTGGCGCGTTGCCCGATAGACATCCAAAAAGCGAATGCTGAGGAGCTCTTATATGTGGCCTATTGTTTGATGGTGTTACAGATTTAAAATGAATGATTATTTCAAGTTTTTAGACTACTTACCCTGTTTATATGAGCATTTTCTCGACAAAGGAGAAAAGTGCCACAACCTATGCACAACATTGTAGCGAATCCGGGGGGGGGGGGGGACAACGCAACCACAGAAACTGCCGCGGCCGGGAAGCGAACTCGTATCGCCCGCACCGCAGGAGACATCGCTAACCGCTCGACTAAAGGGTCAGACTCGTTAGCTAGGGACTAACGGGTCTTATTAGTAGTTTACAGTCGTCACCCTCTCCCGGAAGCGCGCCCTCGCGCTTTGTTATTCCCGCGCTCCGAAGAGACTTCCGAGGATCTGCACACTTCCGGATCCCGCCGCTGCCACCAATGTAACCGGTTATTTTGTTGCCCGGCGCGGGATTCGATACGGGGTGTAGTGCACCAGAAGGCGACGTCACTAACCGCTCGGCTAAAGGGTCAGACCCGTTAGCTAGGGGGCTAACGTGTCTTATTAGTAGTTTGCACGGTCCATAAAATCCCACCTGAGACAGTCTGTGTCATAACATTTTTATTTTTTATTTTTTTTGTGGCCTGAATGAAAAATTATAGTAGAAGCCTTTGGAGATCAAATATTGGTATGATGCTATTCCGCATTTCCTTGAAATATGGTGATAGACATTTGGTCGAACAGTTGGCGCGGTAATACATTTGCTGTGTAAAGTAGGATTTGTAGTAAAGTACATATAGTCGCCGTCTGCTCACGTATTTAAATTTTAAAACCCTTTCACGCGTTTTTTGGGGGCAAAATGTGGCCCTATTTTAGGGCTGGGCGATACGTCAAATGTTCCCTACCGGCCACCGTCAGCCCAACCATCGGCCATTGCCGATATGTTAGCCCCGCCCCCCCGCGCGCGCTTGCGCGTCGGCCATTTTCAGCGAATGCCATCATGGGAGAGCTCGTCGCGAAAGAGAGCACCAAAAGCCCCCATTTGGGATTATTTTAGTTTAAAACCGGCACCTAAATGAAACAAATCGCCGTCTTTGCAAACGAGTAGTGCTGGTAAAACGTTCTAACGCTAACAATTTGCGCCGATGTTATTGTGAAAATCTAATTTTAGGGAAACATTGCAGCCTATAGGCTACTCTTCTGCGGTTGAACAAAAGCAATCACTTTGAGATATTTGATAAGCAACAAACTGAACAGCTGTCCGACACGATTTGGTGGGGGGGGGACCCGGTGGCGTCGGAGAAGGACGCCCCCACATGAACAAACAGGTAAACAGCGGGATATGTAACTTTGCTATTAAATGATCAGGGTGCACAACTACACATACGGTTTTTGCTCTAGTTCTCAAGTATGATTTATGAATTGACGTTCCTTTTCAGCACCAATTGATCGGACAGCAGCCACTACAAACGGCTTCACTGTCACTTATGCCCCTTTTCCGGTATACTGTAAACTACTAATAAGACACGTTAGCCCCTAGCTAACGGGTCTGACCCTTTAGCCGAGCGGTTAGTGATGTCGCCTTGCGGTGCAGTCCACTACCGTAACAATACCCCCCTCAGTGTGGCTGGTCGTCATAGCGACGCCTGGTTCAAATTGTACTTTTAAGACGACTCCGCTTCGACCGCTTCGGTATTTAAAAAATGCCGGGTGATAGGCGCGCATTGATGACGCAGTGACGCAAAATGACGCAGTGACGCGTTTCTCTGACCAATCAGAGGTCCGGTGGCGTCGGAGAAGGACGCCCCCACATGAACAAACAGGTAAACAGCGGGATATATAACTTAGCTATTAAATTATTAGGGTGCACAACTACACATACAGTTTTTGCTCTAGTTCTCAAATATGATTTATGAATTGACGTTCCTTTTTCAGCACCAATTGATCGGACAGCAGCCACTAAAAACGGCTTCATTGTCACTTATGCCCCTTTTCCACTACATGGTACCGACTCGACTCGACTCGCTTCCATGTCGTTTTCCACTACCGTAACAATACCCCCCTCAGTGTAGCTGGTCGTCATAGCGATGCCTGGTTCAAATTGTACTTTTAAGACGACTCCGCTTCGACCGCTTCGGTGTTTAAAAAATGCCGGGTGATATGCGCGCATTGATGACGCAGTGACGCGTTTCTCTGACCAATCAGAGGTCCGGTGGCGTTGGAGAAGGACGCCGCCACATGAACAAACAGGTAAACAGCGGGATATATAACTTTGCTATTAAATGATCAGGGTGCACAACTACACATATGGTATTGCGCTAGTTCTCAAATATGATTTATGAATTGACGTTCCTTTTTTCAGCACCAATTGATCGGACAGCAGCCACTAAAAACGGCTTCACTGTCACTTATGCCCCTTTTCCGGTATACATGGTACCGACTCGCTTCTATGTCGTTTTCCACTACCGTAACAATACCCCCCTCAGTGTAGCTGGTCGTCATAGCGACGCCCGGTTCAAATTGTACTTTTAAGACGACTCCGCTTCGACGGCTTCGGTGTTTAAAAAATGCCGGGTGATAGGCGCGCATTGATGACGCAGTGACGCGTTTCTCTGACCAATCAGAAGTCCGGTGGCGTCGGAGAAGGACGCCCCCACGTGAACAAACAGGTAAACAGCGGGATATATAACTTTGCTATTAAATGATCAGGGTGCACAACTACACATACGGTTTTTGCTCTAGTTCTCAAATATGATTTATGAATTGACGTTCCTTTTTTCAGCACCAATTGATCGGACAGCAGCCACTACAAACGGCTTCACTGTCACTTATGCCCCTTTTCCGGTATACATGGTACCGACTCGACTCGCTTCTATGTCGTTTTCCACTACCGTAACAATACCCCCCCCCTCAGTGTAGCTGGTCGTCATAGCGACGCCCGGTTCAAATTGTACTTTTAAGACGACTCCGCTTCGACGGCTTCGGTGTTTAAAAATGCCGGGTGATAGGCGCGCATTGATGACGCAGTGACGCAAAATGACGCAGTGACGCGTTTCTCTGACCAATCAGAGGTCTGCGTTGATTTTTTTTTAAAAAGAAGGAAGGTCTGCATTGATTTTGGTACCCGCTACAGTTTTTTTTTTTGGAACCTCGGCAAAGGTGGTACCGGAAAAGTGGTAAGTTACCAAAATGCCGGCACTTTCCAGTAATGGAAAACGAAAAAAAGGGCGAGCCGAGTCGCTACCATGTAGTGGAAAAGGGACGTTAGTCACTGCCCTGTTTTGTGGAAGACCCATAAATCTGCAACAAGAACTTGCACATCGCCGAACTCCCAACAGCCAATTAGCAAAATAAAAGGACAAATATTATGCAAAATATCACCCCCTCAAGGACAAAAACCACCCGCTGATTGGCCTCAGCCAACTCAAGATCTCAAGATTCTTTGTTACGTCTCATTATAAAAGTACAAGAGAGAAAAATTCTTGAGTTTAAACTCCTCAACACTGCAGCAACAAAACTAATAGAATAACAACAAGACAGAACAAAAAAGCAGTAATAATGATAAATAGTGTGTGATGTAAGGTGCTGTGTGTGTAGGCCCAGCCTTAAGAAATGTGCATATGTGTGTGTGTGTGTGTGTGTGTGTGTGTAGTTGTTTGCATATTTGTGTGTTTGTGTATGCCAAGCTACTTCAGTGCGTGCGAGTGTGTATGTGTGTGTGTGTGTGTGTGTGTGTGTGTGTGAGAGAGAGAGATCTGTTCGTCTTATCGCCCAACCCTAGTACCTATTTTGGTTGCGCTTTAACCCAAAATGTGAGAATAATGGACTTTCTAATTGAGTACAGGTTGCAGTCAGGCAAAGCTTTTTTCGTAGTTATATTTGTGGGCGTGTCCAGAAAAGTTAATTAATGATTTTTTTTTTACTTTTATGGAGAGTCAGTCATTATGTAATGAGCCACACCTATTTTCATCACTTATGACCAAATTTCATACATACATTTGACCTAGACAATATAACAAAAGATTTTTTTAAACAAATCTAAGGGATCAATTACATGAAATGAACTTTAATTGCGTCTGTGGTGGCCCCCAAGGGTAGAACTCAAAGCACTTTGGTATTCATGCTCAGTAAAGACTCCTCAGCACGAGTGTCACATTTTGATTTTATTAGATGAAGGGTGAGTGCGTTACAGCCAATTTCATGTAGGCCATATTTTGTTAATAGTTCACTGGCTGATAATAGCCAAACCAATTGGCCTATCAGTTATACGTTGGCAACTTTAATGGAGGACAGTCTGATGATGGTTCGCACCGGGTTTCGTTAGAATCAGATGAACGACTTAGGAGTGTGGATGTCTCACATATAAGGTTTCTGTACTGGTTGTGTTCTTACAATATATATGTGGGGAAAACTGGCAGCAGATGATGAAAGGAATCAAGATGTTCATGACTAAAAGATATAATTCCCCATCTTCCTTTAGAGATGCAAGGGAATGCATTGAGCTGTCTAAGCTGTGCGTTGATTTCTCTCCATGCATGCATTATTAAACGACCACTTAGCTCAATGACTGGAAATTGTCTGAAGTCTTTATTTAAAAAAAAAACAAAACAAAACAAAACACCACTGGAAGAATAGCTAAGTAAAAAATGGAAATGGTGAAATTTCCAGTTTGGCTTGTATATAAAGTGATATATAGATTAGACTTCACAAGTTCCAAACAGTTTATGGACGCAAGGATTTTCTCTGTGAGAAACTGTTTAGATGTTATTGGCCAATACGGAACATTGGTTGTAATAGCGCCACCAATTGGCTGATTAATGTAGTTTTTGATGTCCGAGTAGTGAGACTTTGAATCTCTTGCAGTCTGGTGGCTGCAGCTCTTAAAAGTTTCAACACACATACCTAGGAAGCCTACACACATGATGCAAAATAAGTCTACATTGCTAGGCTGTAACCACAGCTCCTGTTAAAACTCATACTAATACAAAAGGTAGGTGTAGCGTTTCAGCTAGCTCCAGCCGTTCTACTTACGGTACATCTGCACATTGCAGCCACACAAAATTGCTGAGTTATAAATTAACGTCAGATTAATATTAGCATGCGTTACATTTTATGATCATAAAGACGATTCCTGACACTGGTGTAACTACTATCTAATATTGTTGTATAGAAGAACCCCGCTACCATGTAGCGGTTTGGTTATCCATCCGTCTAAATCTCCCTCCTCTTCATCCTGCCAGCTAACCGCCTTCCCCCTGCCCCTAACCCCCCTCACACTCCAACTACCTCCCCCCAAATGCTCAGAATCATCTGAAATGCCGAGAAAAGTGGTTTTAAGCCATTTTTTAGAAAAATGCATATTTCGCATAATTATGCATAATTATTATAATTATATTTGAATTTTCTGCTATTTTTCTGGTCCTCTCTGGAACAATACCTACCACCTCCAAAAAAAAAATAGGATCATAAGTGCATTTTTGCAAAAATGCATATATTTTGCATAATGCCAAAACATTTCTAAGTCCCAGAAAATGTTATGTAGGTGAAAAAATCAGAGATGCTCAGAATCATCTGAAATGCCGAGAAAAGTGTTTTTTTTAGCCATTTTTAGAAAATGCATATTTCGCATAATTATTATAATTATATTTGAATTTTCTGCTATTTTTCTGGTCCTCTCTGGAACAATACCTACCACCTCCAAAAAAAAAATTAGGATCATAAGTGCATTTTTGCAAAAATGCATATATTTTGCATAATGCCAGAACATTTCTAAGTCCCAGAAAATGTTATATAGGTGAAAAAATCAAAGATGCTCAGAATCACCTGAAATGCCGAGAAAAGTGTTTTTTTAGCCATTTTTAGAAAATGCATATTTCGCATAATTATTATAATTATATTTTAATTTTCTGCTATTTTTCTGGTCCTCTCTGGAACAATACCTACAACCTCCAAAAAAAAATAGGATCATAAGCGCATTTTTGCAAAAATGCATATATTTTGCATAATGCCAAAACATTTCAAGTCCCAGAAAATGTTATATAGGTGAAAAAAATCAAAGATGCTCAGAATCATCTGAAATGCCGAGAAAAGTGGTTGTAAGCCATTTTTAGAAAAATGCATATTTCGCATAACTATGCATACTTATAATTATATTTGAATTTTCTGCTATTTGTCTGGTCCTCTCTAGAACAATACCTACCACCTCCAAAAAATAATAGGATCATAAGCGCATTTTTGCAAAAATGCATATATTTTGCATAATGCCAAAACATTTCTTAAGTCCCAGAAATTTTTTTTTATATAGATGAAAAAAATCAAAGATGCTCAGAATCATCTGAAATGCCGAGAAAAGTGGTTTTTTTAGCCATTTTTAGAAAATGCATATTTCGCATAATTATTATACTTATATTTGAATTTTCTGCTATTTTTCTGGTCCTCTCTGGAACAATACCTACCGCCTCCAAAAAAAAAAAATTAGGATCATAAGTGCATTTTTGCAAAAATGCATATATTTTGCATAATGCCAAAACATTTCTAAGCCCCAAAATTTTTTTTTATATAGGTGAAAAAAATCAAATGTGCTCAGAATCACCTGAAATGCCGAGAAAGGTGGTTTTTTTTAGCCATTTTTAGAAAATGCATATTTCGCATAATTACTATACTTATATTTTAATTTTTTGCTATTTTTCTGGTCCTCTCTGGAACAATACCTACCACCTCAAAAAAAAAAATAGGATCATAAGTGCATTTTTGCAAAAATGCATATATTTTGCATAATGCCAAAACATTTCTAAGTCCCAGAAAATGTTATATAGGTGAAAAAATCAAAGATGCTCTGAATCATCTGAAATGCCGAGTAAAGTGTTTTTTTTGCCATTTTTAGAAAAATGCATATTTCGCATAATTATGCATAATTATTATATATTTGAATTTTCTGCTATTTTTCTGGTCCTCTCTGGAACAATACCTACCACCTCCCAAAAAAATTAGGATCATAAGTGCATTTTTGCAAAAATGCATATATTTTGCATAATGCCAAAACATTTCAAGTCCCAGAAATTTTTTTTATATAGGTGAAAAAATCAAAGATGCTCAGAATCATCTGAAATGCCGAGAAAAGTGGTTGTAAGCCATTTTTAGAAAAATGCATATTTCGCATAACTATGCATACTTATAATTATATTTGAATTTTCTGCTATTTTTCTGGTCCTCTCTGGAACAATACCTACCACCTCCAAAAAAAAAAAAGGATCATAAGTGAATTTTTGCAAAAATGCATATATTTTGCATAATGCCGAAACATTTCAAGTCCCAGAAATTTTTTTTTATATAGATGAAAAAAATCAAAGATGCTCAGAATCATCTGAAATGCTGAGAAAAGTGGTTTTTAGCCATTTTTAGAAAATGCATATTTTGCATATTTACGCACAATTGTGCATAATTTTGATTTTCTGGGATTTTCCCCCTTACTCTCTGAGACAATACCTACCACCTCCAAAAAGAATTAGGATCATAAGTGCTTTAGTTTTCGGTCCCGCTATCTACACTAACACACACACCCATTCGGAAAATACAGGAGTAGCTTGTTGTTATTGTTGTATTGTGGGCTATCTTGTAGTTTGTGATTGTACCCTCTCGAAACGTGCCTGTAGCTGACTGTGATGCGGGTTCTCTTCTACATTGTGTCCGACCTCTGTCGCCACCGAACAGAGATCGTTCAATACACACGCCTGTGTCGTCAGGCCGGCGAGTATTCGTGGGCACTGCGTCGGTCACTTAGGCGTCCGGCGCACTGCCGGACGAAATCGCCATTTAAAGCGTCCCTTTTTTAATTCCCAACCCGCCTCGCGCGCGTCTGTCCGACGACGTCCGGCACCGCGTACGAAGCGGAGCCGAACCCGAACAGAACCGTCGTCTCGGCGGCTCGTGTTCGCGTCGCCGGCGGCGACGTGCCGTCGTTAGCCACCACGCTCAGCCGGCGTGGTTTTGTGAAGACCCGAAGACCTCTGTATGGAGAAGGCGGACCGCACCGGAGTCAGGGACGCACTGCCGCTGTCTTTAGGGTGAAGGTTTTTGGTTTTTTTTGGAAAATATTATTTTTTTACTACAGCATCACTGTGTGTGTGTGTGTGTGAGTGTTTTAAACTGCAAGATGTTTGTCGCAAACTTTGCCTTTGCGCAACTGTCAAGTTTCATTCACAGCCGGGGGGGTGGAGGTGGGGGGGGGGGTTGTGCCACTTTTTCCTAGCTGACTCGAACCTACTTTCTGCACCCTCCCGAACTGTGCCGGCTAACCCGACACAGAGCTGGCAACAACAACAACACCAACACCACGTTTGTCTCGTATCTTTGTAACGTTTCGGCTGGTCACACTTTTGGTTGTGTATGGGGTGGGGTGGGGGTGGGGGGGTCCTGTACTGTATGCACCAGTGCGCCTCTGTTGAACAACAACTACGTGGCACCACACGAGCCCTGCTGTAGCATCGTTTAGAGAGCTAGATGTACTCTTTACTGTCCCGCTTTAGGAGATGTGTTGTCCCATTCAGTATTTGCACGCATGCATAAAAATCACACGACACCTCGGTGTCACTGCCTACTGCTCTGTATTCAACACCTGACATACAGTGGCACGTAAACACAGAGATTTGGTTTTATCTAAAACTGCAGTGACAAAGGAGATTTTAAAAAAAAATTTCCTGCCAAAGCGACCTTTTTCCCCCCCAGGTTATGGACATGTAGCTACAACTTCATGGGTGCAAAGTGAAGAACGTGGTGTCAGAAGTGGGATCAGTAACATCACCAGTGACACGGTCGCTGATCTACAGGTTGAGAGGGTGCTCAGGGTCGTGTGCTACATGAGGTGATGGCTTTGCTGTTGCCCTCTCAGAGATTGGGGGGGGGCGGGCAGGTCGATGATTTTGGAGGCAGTGTGTGAGACACGGTTGTTTGTCCTTATTAGCAGCAATGGCCATGGTAAAGAGGCGGCTTGGAGCAGTGGAGCAGAGTGGGTTGAATTATAATTTTGGTTTTTTATTTTCTAGGTTTATGAGACGCTGTGGTAGTGTCTGGGTGCCGTACGATGACGAGGAGCGTTGTTCTCATATCACTGCTGCTGCTGAACCTCCATCATGTCCTCTCCGCATCCAAAGGTGTTTCTGCTAGTCTAAAGGCGAAGTGGACCATGACACCTTTTCTCCTAGAAACAAGGTAGCCCCCCTCATTACAGAATTTGTGTGTCATTTTCTAGCTTAGCACTCCTGCAAGTGGCACCCACACTAAACTGTACGTTGCCCTCATGTCATACACAGTCTGTACCAGAACCGCGAGATCTTGTTTCTTGTCTGTCTGCTGTTTCTTACATCGTAAAAGCTGGGAACATCCTGGGACACAGCAATCCTGTGTCAGAATCAGAATACTTTATTCATCCCCATATATCCAGTAGGGATGACGTTTCACACATCTGTTGTAACACTGTTCATTTCTTTTGAATTACTTTTGCCTGGAACTGTTTTGACAGCGATATAAATAATGTTCGTTATGATGATTTATTTTTCTTTGCACAGTGTGCACTGTATTTGTGTAAAGGTATTACAGAAATACCTTCATGTAATCCGTGTGCCTCCAGCTCCATGCAACATCAGTACTACTGTCAAACACAAGCACCTGCCCTAATAATATATGCAGCGACAGAATAAGAATATTTGGTACCATGCACACGATTAACATTATTGAAGGTACATAGTTTGTCTCAAAGGCTAGAAAATATACATCAAACTCTATTCTATTAAGTTGCCAAACTAACCCTTTTTTCCAAAAGTTTTAAAATTTTGTACATAACTGTTTAAAAACATCTTTAGGTGTGAAATCTTACATATTTCAAATTATTTTAATTTTTTTACCAAATACCAGTTAGATAACTAAAGGTCCACACCTGAACTCAGATGTAATGGACAAGCTGGTCAGAGTTATTAGTAGAATTTATTAAATAATTCTGTGGTCAATACACTTAAAGGTTAGGCAGCCAAAGCATAATAAGACAGGCTGCTGTGCCACATAACAGCCAGATAGATGTTCTGCTTTTGTTTCTGCTGCTTCCAGTTGTTTTTTCTTTGCTTGCTAAAATTTAATTTCTCCTCTGCAGTGAGTTTATTGGAGAAGATGGGAATGAGAAATTCTGGCAGTTTGTTGATACAGTGAAAGAGCTCACTGTATACAAGAATGGAGGTATACTTACTTGTAAATACAATTAAGGACGTAGCTGTTGTGGATTTTTAAATTATGTGGGCGTGTTTCATTTCCAGTATGCCTCAATATTGCAAATGTGTGTTTTTCTTAGAGTCTGTACGCTCCTACTACAATCTGATCATCAAGAAGGCTGGGCAGTTCCTCACAGACCTTCAAGTCAGTCTCCTAAAATTTGCTTTGTCCTTACGGTCCTACTCACCAGCTGTAATGGCATTCCAGCAGGTATGTTGTCATCCAGTTTGGTAAGAAGGTTTTTCGCAGTGTGTGCTTACCAAAAAACAAAAGCTTTTCCCCCTTTCACACCAAACTAAATTTCTTTCCATCCATCCATCTGTTATCCAAACCGCTTATCCTGCTCAGGGTCGTGGAGATGCTGGAGCGTATCCCAGCAGTCATTGGGTGGCAGGTGGTGAGACACCCTGGACAGGCTGCCAGTCCATCACAGGGCCCACACACACACACACACATTCAAACCAAGGGACAATTTAGTACGGCTGATTCACTTGACCTACATGTCTTTGGACTGTGGGAGGAAACCGGAGCACCTGGAGGAAACCCACGTGTGGGTTCAATTTCTTTTTTTGGGGGGGGGGTTGTTTTTTTTTGTTTTACTGTGATTGCATTTGGTGTTTTAGGATCAGTGGCTCAAAATCTTAGGAAAGTACTGGCTATGGCACAGCAATCTTCATAGGTATTGGCACAGCATTTTTTTCTGATATATAGTGTAGGTGTGGAAGGCTCCTACAAAATCCCAGCACTTGTATGTTCGACCTGTTATATTTGACTCATCTTGTTAAACACGAGCAGTGAAAATGCATATTCTCCTTTCTGATAAGCATGCAAAGATGAAGGTTTTAAATTCTAGAAGCCAAACATTCCTCCCACTTTGGCTGCAATGTAGCTTCAGTTTGGAGCAACTGATGCAATAACAAATAGCAAAAAAACAACTGCATGTTGTTCAAATACAGGCAACATCTGAAACATAGAAACTCAGTGGCATATTCTGGTCCCCTTACCATTTTTCAAGCTCAATTCAGGCAAAGAGATGACCATACTGAGGCGATAATTGGACAGGACATAACTGACATTACTGGATTTGCCGTGTCTGTGTTTGTGAAAGGGGGCTTTTCAGGAAAAAGATGGAATCAATTTATCAACAATCCTGAGATTTGAACTCAGGGAAAAAGCCAAAGTTTTTGTATGGAAAAAAAGCTTTTGGCTATTGCGGAAAAAAATGAACTCTGTTGCTGTAAGCATTGATTTTAATGGGCATTTGGTTCCCTGATGGGAGTAAGACAAGCCCGTGACCATGGCAGTGTGCTTTTGCAAAGCTATAGCTAGTGAGCTCTAGAACATTCCTTTCTCTTCTCATCTAAACAGATAGCCAGTGACGAACCACCGCCTGAAGCCTGCCCTGCCTTTGTCTCTGTCCACGGTCAACAGAGCTGCAGGACCAAGGACATTAAGAAGCTCCTAAAGGCAGCTGCGGGCAGGTAACAAAATAAATAAATAAATAAATTTGCTGCCATCTCCTCTGATCAGTAGAGCCACATCTGAATAACAGTTTACCTTTTAAATTTGTTTCACTCACCATTTAAATTATAGACTTTTTATTAGTTTAATGTAACCATTACAGTTATTGATGCATTTTTCCTTGACATTTCATTAAAGTCATTTTCAAATGTTTGCAGGCCGAAACCGTATTTGTACAAGAATGACCACAGATACCCTGGGCTCAATAATACGGACACGCCGGTCGTGATTCTCTATGCGGAGATCGGAACAAGAAAGTTCAGCTCCTTTCATAAGGTGCTGTCTGAGAAGGCTGAGAAAGGAGCACTCGCGTATGTGCTGCGTCATTTTGTAGCGGTGAGTTGCAGTGCTTTTTCCCCGCCATGTAGAAATGATAATGCCCTTTTTTGTATAAAATGGTTTTGTCTAGCTCTCAATATACAAGGTCTCGTCCAGTCAAGTACCCTTTTGCTTATAAATGGTTTATTCCATGTAAAAGTGAACCATATTGGGTCAGTGGCTAACACAGTAGCAGCAGACTCAACATGTTCAGGTATTTTCCTTCCTTGCTAGCTTCTTTGTATTGTAAACTACATAGTTATGATCACCAGGGATTTGAAAAGGAGATATCTGAATAGAACCTGTGTGACTGTGTTATTTTGCTCGTATCACTTATTGCTGGCGGGGGAAAATTGAGACTGAGAAACTGAAGACCATTTGTGATTTGGAATTGGGGCTGGAGTAGCATCTATGAGCTGTATTTTTGAAGCGATGGAATCAGAAATTCTTTTATTGTCACGTGCACTACACTACATGCACTAGGAATTTAGCTTGGCATTGTTGGTGCAGAGAATACAATAAGATAAAATAAAGTAAAATAAGTATGTGAAAAAATATATATACAAACACACACACACACACATATATATATATATATATATACCCCTCTATATATGGGTATAATTGGAGAAGGCTGCTGAATATGGAGCTGCCAGGGAAGAGGAAAAGAGGAGGTTTATGGATGTGGTGAGGGAGGACATGCAGGTGGCGGGTGTGACAGAGGAAGATGCAGAAGACAGGAAGAGATTACCGGGAGCAGCTGAAAGTAGTAGTAGTAGATACTATATATATCTCCCTCTCACCCTTTTTCGGGTGGTGTGTTTCTTCCTCAAGCTCGGGTCCTCTACCAGAGGACTACCAGAGGCCTGGGAGTTTGATGGTTCTGCGCAGTATCTTAGCTGTTCCTATGACCACAGTCTTCTGGACAGAGACCTCAGATGTTGTTCCTGGAATCTGCTGGAGCCACTCTCCCAGTTTGGGGGTCACAGCCCCTAGTGCTCCTATTACCACAGGGACTACTGTGGATTTCCCCTTCCACATCTGATCTGGTGCTTCCCTCAGCCCTTGGTATTTCTCTAGCTTGTCATGCTCTTTCTTCCTGATGTTGCGGGCGGTCGCTCGGGATTGCTACATCTATCACTACTGCTGTCTTCTGTTCCATGTTGACCACCACGATGTCTGGTTGGTTAGCCGCACCTGCTTGTCAGTCTGGAACTTGAAGTCCCACAGGACCTTGGCTCTGCCATTCTCAACCACCTTTGGTGGTGTCTCCCATTTGGACTTTGGGGCTTCCAGTCTGTATTCAGTACAAATATTTCTGTACACTATCCCAACCGCTTGGTTATGCCTTTCAGTGTATGCTTTCCCCGCTAACATTTTACACCCTGCTACTAAGTGTTGGACTTTTGCCAGGGGCATCTTTGCACAGCCTGCACCTTCGGTCTTTGGTGTGGTAGACCCCTGCCTCAATCGATCTGATCCCAGCCTGCATCTTCGGTCTTGTCTGGTGTGGTAGACCCCTGCCTCAATCGATCTGATCCCGAGTGCCTGTTCTTGTGCTGCTATGATCAGAGGGAACATGTTGATCAGTTCCGGGGGGGGGGGGGGGGGCGCAGGCAGGTGGCCTGTTGATTAGTCCGACTGCAGCAGGGAAGAAACTGCTCTCGTGGCATGAGTTTTTGGTCCTGATTGACCTCAGCCTCTCGCCAGATGGCAGAGTCTCAAAAAGGTGGTGTTCAGGGTGGGAGGGGTCGGCAGTGAGCTTCCCTGCCCACCTCCAGGTTAGTTGGTAGGCGGCAGCCGATCACCTTCTCCGGCGAGCGAATAATGTGCTGCAGCCTGCCCAGAGCCTGCGATGATGGCATTTATGTGCTAAGTGCATCTGTAACAAAAGCAGAGGTCATCAAAGCGGGGAAGCAAATGGATTGCATTAGTCTCCAGTGTTCGAGAGAAGAAAACGAATTTCTGTAGAGAAGTCAGCATCTCACTGAATAACAGACGCCCTTACTCAGTTCCCAAAAGCATCATGTGATTTTTCTGTGTTTTTTCTTCTTCAGTAAATGTGTTGGGTAGAAAAGTGAAGCGTAGGTGTGAAAGACTTCAGATTGTATTGAGGAAACACTGAGGCAGTGCTTTGATTCGTGGGGTGGTGGGGTGGGCCGGGGGGCATCAGGGGCAAGGCTGAGTGTCAGCAACTTTGCTGCCATGTGTTGCAAACCACAATGTCTCTGTAGAAAAAGGTTTTTTCAGATGGGTGATATTTTCTCTCAATAGTCCGCTTTGAAATGAGCGGTGATGAAATGGTGAACTTGTCGGACAGAATCTGGCTTTTAATGATCTGCGAGCTGCTTTTTAGATTCAGAAGGTACAGTGTAGGAGTTCACGGGCATGATGACTCGTTAGATATGAAAAATTCTTTCAGGAAGCACTGACTATGTTGATGTAAAGCAATGCAAAGAGGATCCTTAATGCGGTGTTGACAGTTTTAATCACAGTTCATGTGAATTATATGGACAGAGTGAAAGCCTTTCAAATTTCAAGGTTTCCTTTCAAATAATGCCTCTGCTCTTTCCTGCAACAGGATCAAAAGCCTCAAAAGATGCTTTTGTCTGGATATGGTGTTGAGCTGGCAATAAAAAGCACTGAATACAAAGCTGTGGATGACACCCAATTAAAAGGTCTGTAGGTGACAAGTGATATGCTATGGAAGGTATCAATGCCGCGTTCAAGACATTACAATCCGTGCCTTTTACCATGCAGATTCAAAGACGGTTGCGAACACCGAGGACGATGACAGTGACGAAGTTCAAGGGTTCCTATTTGGAACATTAAAGTAAGCATCTGAACGTGATATAGTGTATATGTTGTATTTCAAAAGGAAAAAAAAATACGACAATGCAAGTGTTTATTGTTACTGCAGCTGAACATGGTGGGCTTTCAGTTTAGTTAGTTTTACCTTATAAAAACGTTATCTAGATTGTTACTGCAATCGTGTCCTCCTCCTCTCCTCTTTCCTCCTTCAAGGAAATCTCACCCTGAACTGCAGGAGCAGCTTGGGGAACTTCGCAAGCATCTCCTAGAGGGCACCAACGATATGGCCCCACTCAAAGTGTGGGAGCTGCAAGGTACTGAACTCAAGTGCAGCAATTTATAACCTGCTTGACTGAAATACCCTGCCCCCCCTCCCCAAAAAAATAAAATAAAATTGGACAGAAACTTTATCAATAGGAGATCAGGATGTACTATAACACCATGAGATGAAATGTGAGTCTTTTTGTTCATTTCTGCAGAGTTTTGAGCATTTAAGCCGAATTAAGCGGAGTCTGATTTGTCCCTGCACCAGAATACCTGCTTTTCAATCTCATATTTCCATATAACATAAGCAGAGGTGGACGACCCGGCTTCAGAAAGTAAAAGTCCTGCCACGTATTTGTTCCACCCATGCATTACACCGGCTGAATTTAATAAACACAACTCTTCAGCCAGGTAGAGTGAAAGTGCTTAGTGAAAGGCTAGAACAAATACATGGTAGTACTTTTACTTTCTGAAGCCGGGGTGTCCACCTCTGCAAATAAGTGAATATAAGTGCAAATAAATGATTAAGTTGTGAGTATCAATTAAAAATAATCAATATAAAACTGCCTGTAATGTTACTGTATCAGTGTGGATTAAATGTGATCTCCTTTTAATTTTCTTGTATAGATTTATCATTCAGACGGACGCCATTTGTAGATCTATAAATGCTAAGGATTTCATTACCTTTTCTCTATAGATCTCAGTTTCCAGGCAGCTGCTAGAATCATGTCCGTGCCAAAGTTTGATGCTCTGAAGCTCATGCGAGACCTTAGTCAGAACTTTCCAACCAAAGCCAGGTAAGCCAGTCTATGCAGAGAGGCAAAATTCATCCATTTATTCCACAGGCGACTAACACACCCGGCTTCAAAAGCTTCACTCAGGCATATGCCCGCATGAATTAACTATTTGGGCAAAATTGAAGTGTGGAAAAACTCATTTTCTCAGGAGCTGTGTTAGCTCTTATATCTCGGTCTAGACGTAAAAATTGTTCAATCAGCATGCTTTTAAAAACCCATTTGTTAGAGCATTGACTTATTTTTTTCTACAGACGTCATTTATTTCCACATTAAAACCTTTTCTTTTCAAATATAATCAGCCTTTCTGATATTTGCTTGTTTTGGCCCAGAGAGCCCTTGCGACAAACAAGCAGAAAGTGCTGAGTAAGAGTTGTAGTCGATGTTTACAGTGAGCCACTAGCACACATACCGGCTTGAGGGTCCACAGGTTTTTAGAGATTAAAACTGAGTCTTTACAGCTGATGGGGGATGCTGAAAAAGCTTATGTGACCGTGCATGCTTTACTGTTCCTACAGGTCACTGACGAGAGTGGCTGTAAAACAGGAAATGAGAAAAGAAATTGAGGAGAACCAAAAGGTACGGAGTCATAAGCAACATCCCATGAGATAGTCCAAGAAGTGGTCCAGTTTTATGACAATGTCCTTGGCTATTGCATGAGCACCACTTTAGAGATCTCAACTATCTAAAAAATATCATGAATTCTAAGTGAATACTTTAACCTTAAATTCAGTGTATGGCAGTTTATTCTTACTTAAAGAAATATGTAAAACCGATTCTACCAGAGTGGCATTGAACTAAAGATCCTAAATTACTTCTCCCAGCGACTGAGCGAGATGATTGGGCTGCACCCAGGCGAGTCAGGGCTGTTTATCAACGGGCTGTCCATCGATCTGGACACTCACAACCCTTTCAGGTAAGGAGCCTGCCGGGAGGAAGTGGCAGCCTGCCTTCTTTTTTTTCCCTGGGAAGCTTTAAGGGAAGCCAGTGGCTCAATGATCCTGCTGCGCCAGGATCAAATTCTGCCACAGCCCATAGCCATAGTCCCTGCTAACGATAAAAACTGACCTACAGCTTTGCTTTGACAGCATTTTGGACATCATCAGAGGAGAGGCCCGAATCTTGGAGGGTCTTCATAACCTCGGAATAAAAGGAGAACATCAGGGCAAGCTGCTTAGGCTACCCGTGAACCTTGTGGAAGACAACTATGCATTGGACATCAGACATCCAGCTATAATGGTGAGAGATTCTGGCGAGCCCTGTCCTAAAACTGCATGGTTATCCTGCCCAGATCAGCATTGCAGGTGCTTTGTTTTAAGCATCCCGGGTGTGGATTAGAGGATCAGCCATCAGGCTATTGCAACTGTCCCGAGTCTGCCAGAATCCTCAATTATAAAGTCGGCTGCCAGCCAAGGGAAGCGATCAAATTTGAAAACTTGCAAACTTTCCTCTTGGGCCCCTCGGCCGTTTTAATATTCAAGATGCTCTGAAAAAATGCCAAACCAATGAAGATGATATATTAAGTCTGGAACAATGCACGCTTTCAACTACGGATGCTGTCTGTCATTCCAGTCAGTGTTCTCGTGACTGTGTATGTGTCGGTGTGACTGTGTATGTGAGAGAGAGCAAACGCCAGAGAAATGTAAAGTGTCGCAGAAAGGCAGATTTGGTTTGTGAGGTTTCAGAGCTTTTCAAAAGAGAGTGCTGTTTGTGCCAGTTTGGCCGGCAACAGATATCAGGCTACAGTAGGTGTTCTGCATTGTCTCTCCGAACTAAAAGCCATGTCCAGTCTGGTGGTTGTTCTATGTGTAGAAAATCAGCACAGCGACACATGTCTAGCACACCTTGGGTATTTCTGTCCACTCTACTGTGCTGCTGCAGTGTGCACCGATTTGATGTAATACTGAATGAAGTGAGACTGAGTCTTGATTGAATCACATTTTGTCAGTCACCTTGATTTATACCGTTGATTGATTGATACCTTGTAGTAAGCTATTATTTCCCTTAGGCCGTAACAATTATGTGTGGCTTTAACAAAGCAGGTAGTTATTTCAGTGCCTTTGTCAAGAAAAACTCACCAAGACCTCCGTTGCCTTGAGAAGCGATACTGTAGAAGTCTTACCTACTTCTGTGGCCTGCATGAAAATGAAATAGATTTCTGATGTGTGTTTCTGGAAGATTCTGAACTGCTTCCTGGATGTCTTGATGCTTGCTCAATAATCCAGGTAAGACAGTCAGTTCATCTGGATACAACGTTTATTGACAGATACGTTTCATCACTCTTCTAAGTGACATCTTCAGTCTAAGGGCCCAGCCGTTGGCCAATGTCGGGCCGTCGGTGAGCATCTGTGACCCTAGTTTTTGTGGTGTGTCTCGCACCATTGGCAATAGTCGGACCCCTGTTGGAAGCATTTCGGCCGATTCAGCATGTTGAATCGGCGGAGCCCATCGGTGAGAGAGCTCACTGATTGGCTGTTCAGCTTAGAGAATCAGTGCAGAACGTACGTGCTAGTTGCAGAGGTGGAAAAACCCGGTCCAGAAAGTAAAAACCCTAACCGTGTCTTGACTGCATCCGTGCATTAAACCACCTGATTTGGGAAACTAGTCAGTGCAATCTGATGGTTTAGTACATGGGTGGAGTAAAGACACAGTTAGGGTTTTTACTTTCTGGACCGGGTTTTTCCACCTCTGGCTAGTTTGCTGTCAGCTGTAGTCTTTGCAGCGTGCTCAAGCGCTCCTTATTGGCCCAGACGGCAGGCAACGTGAGGGAACGCAACAGTCAGCCTTCATCACCGCTAGTTGGTTTGGTGTGTCTGGGCCCTAAGATGGTGACAGATGTACTCTTAGAACCCCCCCCCCCCCGGTTCAGGGATGGTCGCTCTCTCTTAACATACATGGCCTTTTTGACTCCCGCTTCCTGGATGTTTTTCCCTGTAAAAAGTCAGCAGGGGTTCACTAGAAATTATGTTAGTAGGGACTTGCATTACCTTGTAGGATGTGAGTTTATCAAAACTATGCCAGAAAAAAACACTACAGATAATTAAGGAACAACAATCATTGAGTTATTGTTATATTGTTTGTTATTGCTGCTATTTCTTAAGTTTTTACCATACACCAGGGATAGGCAACATGGTCCAGAAAGGTCCGGTGTGGGTGCAGGTCTTTGTTCCAACCAAGGAGTTACACACCTGAGTCTACAAATCAAGGTCCTTAGCAAAGACTGTTGGTTGACTAATAGAATCAGGTGTGGAACTGCTTGGTTGGAACAAAGACCTGCACCCACACCGGACCTTTCTGGACCATGTTGCCTATCCCTGCCATACACTGGATATTCCATTGACAGCTGTCATCTTTAGAAAAACCTACAGAAAAGGCTGATCCTTAGTGACAGGAACCCCAAATTGTACCTTTAAATGACCACGTTTTCGTCTTGTCTTGTGTTTGACAGTGGGTAAATGACATTGAGAATGACCCCATGTACCACAGCTGGCCCTCCGGTGTACAAGAACTCCTCAGGGCCACCTTTCCAGGAGTCATCCGGCAGATTCGACGTAACTTCTTCAACTTGGTGAGTCCCCTGGATCGGTAGAGGTGAGAGTGGTGAAAGGAGATGGATACTGCAGAGAAATGGGACCCGCCAACTTACCCATTGAGAACAGTAGGGATCGGGGGAACAGGACTGGCACGCTGTTTCATAATGTTGCAGTATTCCTTTTGCTATAGACACTATAATGTAATATCCTGTCAGCTGTTTTCATTCGGCTGCAAATCCATTTATCCCTGTTTTATACTGTTGTAGTTATACTTGGTGTCACTGAGCCCTTTGGCACCCTTTGCTGTTTTTATCTGGGTGATGAACATCCGATCACATCGCCCTTTCCATTCACATCTGGTGATTATGAATTCTCGCCGTCTGCGGTGTGTTCATATGGCATTTTTCAGAGAAAACTAACGAGTAGGGAAGCTGGAAAGTGTTGGAAAAAAAAAAGATTTTTGCTAGCGTCAAACATTTCAGAAGCATCAGTGTCAGTCATTTTGCCCTGCTTGTGCTGTGTTGAAGGTAACTACAGTTTGATATTGTGGGAGAGTGATTCAAGCCTGAGTTTAGGGAGCGTGAAGCTGTATTCACATATGCACTGCAGATGATGGAGACATTAGCCAGTGGCGCTGTATGTGAGAACACAGATGTCCAAATTAAACGGACCTGACATTAAACGAACTTTATCTGCCCAGCTCCCTAGTACAAAGTCCGTTCAGGGTTCGATTGAGCCCATGTAAGAATAGAGCAGCTCATTGTCCGGAATACTCACAGCAGGGTTGTCAAAATTGACCAAAAACGACATTTGACTTCAAAAAAAACACATAGGTTCGAACCCATTCAAATATACTTTTTGCTCATTATGTCCATAAGAGGACAAACCAATACAACAAGAGACATAGCTACTTGTATAGGTGTGTTTATTTCAACGTAAATGTGTCTTTTAAAAGATCTACATACCAGGCATCCGGGTAGTGTAACGGTCTATTCTGTTGCTTACCAACACTGGGATCGCCAGTTCGAATCCCCGTGTTACCTACGACTTGGTCGGGCGTCTCTACAGACGCAATTGGCTGTGTCTGCAGATGGGAAGCCGGATGTGGGTATGTGTCCTGGTCGCTGCACTAGCGCCTCTTCTGGTCAGTTGGGGTGCCTGTTCAGGGGGGAGGGGGAACTGGGGGGAATAGCGTGATCCTCCCACGCGCTACATCCCCCTGGTGAAACTCCTCACTGTCAGGTGAAAAGAAGCGGCTTGTGACTCCACATGTATCGGAGGAGGCACGTGGTAGTCTGCAGCCCTCCCCGGATCAGCAGAGGGGGTGGAGCAGTGACCAGGACGGCTCAGAAGAGTGGGGTAATTGGCCAGGTACAATTGGGGTGAATTTTTTTTTAAAAAGATCTGCATACCTACACATTACAACATAAACAAATAAAATAATGTCCTATACTGTAAAACTTCATTTAAAGACCATAGACCTCTCTCTCTCTCTCTCTCTCTCTCTCTCTCTCTCTCTCTCTCTCTCTCTCTCTCTCTCTCTCTCTCTCTCTCTCTCTCTCTCTCTCTCTCTCTCTCTCTCTCTCTCTCTCTCTCTCTCTCTCTCTCTCTCTCTGCGCTAGAGTTAGAAATGAGAACGCACTGTCTCAGAGCGAGATGAGTGATTCATAATTGATGTGTTATTCGACTGCCTAATTTTTGTGGAAGAGCAAGTCCAGACAATGTCCAGACACGATTCTCTGGACATTGTCTGAAGTTCATGTTTGAAAACGGCTTGAGTAAAGGTAACCTCCAGGATGAGCTGCAGTTTGTTCAGCTACAGGCCATGAGGATGATGTATCTGTCCCCCGAGTGGTACTATCATGTGATCACACTGTATGGATAACATTTATACTTGGTTGATTCTGACTGAGATCCAATCACAAACCGAGCCAGACAACCTCTGTTGACACCTTGCAAGAATATATGTTTTCCTTATCCAGAGCATGGGCAGCACGGTGGCGCAGTGGTTAGCGCTGTCGCCTCATGGCAAGAAGGTCCTGGGTTCAAACCCTGGGGTCGTCCAACCTTGGGGGTCATCCCAGGTCGTTCTCTGTGTAGAGTTTGCACGTTCTCCCCATGTCTGCGGTGGGTTCTCTCCGGGTGCTCCGGTTTCCCCCACCATCAAAAAAGACATGCATGTTAGGGTTAGTACTCCTGTCTGTGCCCCTGACCGAGAAATGGCAAGACGAACTGGAGTTGGTCCCCGGGTGTTGCACGGCGGCTGCCCACTGCTCCTAGCTACACAGCTAGAATGGGTTAAATGCAGAGCACAATTTCTCTATGGGGATCAATAGAGTATATCAAAATAAAAAATAAAGTATCTGGATACATATTTCATATTGATATTAGGTGTGACTGGGGTCTTTGAGTTACTGTGACTCATAACTAACAGGAACAAGTAGGTTGCAGAGAGAATTTCGTAGTTTGTTTGGTGGAGCACTGGATGGGAGGGGTGCTATACATCAGAGCAGTGCTGATGGCATGTGGGCCAGTCATAGAAATGCATAACTGACTGACTTTCAAATACGTTCGCTTCTTTGACTGTGACCGTCTTAACCCTCTGGCAATCATTGTATTGTTCATTCTCACAAACTACACACAAACTGTAACCTCCGTAGGGTAAAAAAAGTACCATCTCTTCTGTTTTCAGGTGCTGTTCCTAGATCCAGTCCAGGAAGACAGCATGGAGCTGGTGAAACTCGCAGAGCTATTCTACAAGCACAAGATTCCTCTCAGGTGCAGGCTTTTAGTTCGGTAGCACTCAGAATCTGTCTACGTGGCACACTATTATTATTTGGGATAATGCCTCTACTCAGTGGTGATTTGTACTTGGCTTGTGACTTGATTACTACTATTTTGCCCACTTTCTATAGAATTGGATTTGTGTTCGTCGTCAGTACAGAAGATGAAATTGATGGCTTCTCGGATGCGGGGGTCGCCTTTTACCGATTGCTGAATTACATTGCAGACGAGTACGATTTATCTCAGGCACTGATTTCCATGGTCTCAGTAAGTACAGTATATCGCCCATGTAAATCTCTTCTGTTTTATCAAGCATTTCTTACCTGCGTTATTGAAGCGCAGCCCTCATCACCTCGCATCTCTTAGTGTCTCAGAGGTCAGTTGTTTCATTGTGCCAAGTGTTGACCTACACTGTGAGACATTATTGGACTAGACGACAGAAAATTTTGCCGCAGGCATCTACTCCTTCATGCGAGGATGGAGGTTATTGATAGTGGTAGGGATTTAAAAAAAGGAGTTATGGTTAAATCTACCTTTTCACGCTCCCGCAGATGTACAGCAAAGTCGACATAGGAGAAACCCTGTCTGTCAATACCGTCTCTTCCTACCTCAAGAGGAAATTTCCGAAAGCCAACATTGAAAGGATCCTTGGAACAGATTCCGAGTATGATGACAGGCGAAAGGCAAGGCCAAACAATTTATATTTCTCTTTTCCCTCTGCTTCTGCTGGGGAAAAGAATAAGATGGATAAGATTCACGATAAGTAACAGCTGATAAATCAGCATGTGTTTTGTTGCTCTAGGCTGGCGCCCAGTTCTATAAGAAGAGCGGTCTTGGTCCCCTTCCTTTGGCTCTCTTCAATGGAGTCCCTCTCAACCCGGATGAGATGGATCCTGATGAGTTGGAAACCATCATCCTGCAGCGCATCATGGATACCACCAACGTCTTCCAGAGAGCTGTCTTTATGGTATGACGTGATTCTGGAAACAGACTCAAACATCATGTTCAACCGTTATTCTGCTTGTGAAGTGCCCATCATGTTACAAAGTATATTTGGTCGGCAGTCATTAATAGAAAGCAGGGCCACAAAGTCATTAGCCTGGGGCTGTATGTGCCGCATGCTAGCACACATTCTATACTGCGTGGAGTACTTTTTCTTAATTCGGATGATTGTAATCCAGGCTGAGGTACCTTGATCAATGGAGGCATAATAAGTCCAAATTCTGTCACAGCCTTCTAGTATACTTGTGGCAATGATGTGTAGTTCTTTCTCAGAGAGGTGTCGCAGGTCAACAGCTAAGTTCTGAAGATTCATCAGGTTCCATATTTGATAAATTTCCTACTTGATTTTATTAATTGGGTGCTGCTTATTAAAGAACAGACACAGTTTGTTGAATAATTATCTCAAATCTTGTGACATATAAAAGATGTAACGTTTGACAGCACAGAGGTATCAGAGAGGGAAGTATTTCACCTGTAACTGGAAAACTAGAATTTGCCTTTTCACCATGATGCTGTGGTGATGGTGCCATTGGGAAAACTCACCTGCAACCATTCAGCTAAGACCTTAGCATACGCGGATGGAAGATTTAACAGTGATGTCACTCTTGATCTGCACCCAGGATCAGTTGAATGAGGGGACAGATGTGGTGGACTACTTGATGAACCAGGCCAGCGTGGTGCCCAGGATCAACCCTCTCATTCTCAGCACAGACCGAAAATACCTTGACTTCACTGCCTCTCCAGGTGACTCCCGCCACTCATGTCGCCCCCTGCTAAATGTTCACCAACTCACTTGTCTTAACTCTTTTTAACTTTGATTCGTTTCTTGTTTGCAGTTGTAGATGATTGGGAAGACAAAACCATGTTTTCTTACCTGGAATCTAAGGACAAGACTGCTGTGGTAGCTAAGAAAATGAAGTACTTCACAAAACATGGTGAGAGTTCACTCATTGCAGGCCTTGCTTGCTAATTAGTTGAAGAGTCCCATAGGGAGATACATGCGGTCATGGTCAGTACCACAGTGACTGCGGTTGAAGTTGTCCAAGATGTAAGTACAAATAACTACTTTCCAACATTTGCAACTCAGCTTAAGTGGAACAGCTGTGGTATATTTGGACTGTATGTGGAACACCTCACCAGCGAGCAGTAGCTAAACACAAATTAGTAATACAACGCTGTATTGAAGTGGCTCTATCTGAGTGTGAAATTGTCCTTTGGTGAGGCTGACAGACTGCTTTCGACAAAATAATTGCTGGGTTCGCTGATTGGCTTCAGGCCAGCAGTCTAAACAGTCATCGCATCCACATTTCACCGCTCAGGCTTTGGGTGGAGGTGTCCTTGCACTAATACTGAGGCTGACCGCCTTCTCCCCTCCCTCATTGCCATGCTGACTGACTCATTGTCTGCCTTACTGACTGAGTGGAGGAATAAAGCTGTGACAGGTGGCACAGTGCTCTACTAATATAGTGAGCTCTCAGTAGTCTTGTCTTTTTCTTGCTCTCTCCCTCCACCTTTAATTAACGCTCTCTCTCACACACACAGACACACACACACTCTCAAGAGATTTCATTTCCCCTCTTGCCACCTTCTCACTGCCCATGTACGGCCAGAACAGAGACCCTTTTAAAGGATTAGCAGCTCTTACTAACAGCCAGCTAAGCATCAAAATGTATAATGAGAGAGAAAATTGTTTAAAATACCTTTGCCGACGGAAAATGGAAAGAGTGTGGGGCAATGGCCTTGTGTAATCATGGGATACATTGCCCTCAAACTCACTGGAATAGTACTTGAATATGATAGGTATATAGTCAAGTCAGTTTTATATGTGTAGCCCAATATCACAAATTACAACTTTGCCACAGTGGGCTTTACAGCAACACAACATCCTGTCCTTAGACCCTCGCATCGGATAAGGAACAGCTCCCTAAAAAAACCTTTAACAGGCATCAGGGTAGCGTGGCGGTCTATTCAATTGCCTACCAACACGGGGATCGCCTCTTTGAATCCCTGTGTTAGTGCCGGCTTGGTCGGGCGTCCCTACAGACGCAATTGGCCATATCTGCAGGTGGGAAGCCAGATGTGGGTATGTGTCCTGATCACTGCACTAGCTCCTCTTCTGGTCGGTTGGGGCGCCTGTTCAGGGGGGAGGGGGAACTGGGGGGAATAGCGTGATCCTCCCACACACTACATCCCCCTGGCGAAACTCCTCACTGTCCGGTGAAAAGAAGCGGCTGGCGACTCCACATGTATCGGAGGAGGCATGTGGTAGTCTGCAGCTCTCCCTGGATCAACAGAGGGGGTGGGGCAGCAACCAGGGCGGCTCGGGAAATAGGAATAGGGTAATTGGCCAAGTACAACTGGGGAGAAAAAAGGGGGGACCCCCCCCCCCTGCAAAAAAAAAACCTAACAGGGAGAAAAAATAGGAAGAAACCTCCAGGAGAGCAACAGAGGAGGGATCCCTCTCCCAAGACAGACAGATGTGCAGTGGATGTTGTGTGGACAGAATAAAACACAATCTACAGAATACAGCACTGAAAGAGGATAACAGAATTATACTGGAATTATAAGATATATGAAGAATATGATGAGGAGGTTGCCAAGCAGTGTCCAGATGCCACCAGAACAGCCCAGGACCTGAGCCACATGGCCACCATCATCACCATGTAGACCTGGCAGGAGGACAGCCTACACATGCACATAAGAGAGACTCACATCACACCATTCACACACGCGGGAGAAGAGACAAGAAAAAACATTAGTCACACACCGCAGAAAGAGAGGAACACAACATTGAAACAGGATAACAAAATGATATGGATTTATAAACTACATAAAAAAAATGTGATGAGGGGGATGCCAAACAGGGTCCAGGTGATGACCAACGTCACCATGGAGACGTGGGAGGAGGACATGGGGGAGACTCAAATCTTACCATACACAGACGATGATGTGTGTGTGTGTGTGTGTGTGTGTGTGTGTTGGTGTGTATATATATAAATATGTGTGTGTGTATACCGTTACATGCAGTTTGATGTGTTTTTACCGTACTAATCGACAGCTCTAGTTGATACTGCTGATTGTTGTTATGCTCTAGATGAGGACGGAATGAGTGGTGTGACAATGTGGATAGTCGGAGACTTTGAGAATGCCTCAGGGAGAAAACTGTTGCTCAGTGCTCTGAAACACATGGTAAGACTCCTGTGCTTTCTACCAACCCCTTTCCCTAATATTAATAAATAACCCTATTGATAATCACTCCATCAGATCCTGTAAGGGAATGCTTAACAAGACACAACTGCCAAAACATTAAAACTACTGACCAGGTGAAGTGAGTGGAATTGATTCTGTTGTTACAATAGCCCCTTCAAAGGGGTGGGATATATTAGGCAGTAAGTGAGCAGTCAGTTCTTAGAAGTTTGTTTGAAGCAGGAAAAATGGGCAAGCGTAAGGATCTGAGCGACTTTGACAAGGGCCAAGGTGCTCATCCAGGCTCTGGTCATCTCCCGGCTGGACCACGGCAGCTCCTTCCTTGCTGACGCCCCGGCGTCGGCCATCAGACCTCTGGAGCTTGTTCAGAAAGCTGCAGCTCGTCTGGTGTTCAGCCGCCCTAAGTTCTCCCACACAACTCCCCTTCTCATGTCCCTACGCTGGCTCCCAGTAGCTGCTCGCATCCAGTCTAAGACTCTGGTGCTAGCCTACAGGGCAGTGAAAGGAACAGCTCCTTCCTATCTCCAGGCCATGGTCGAGCCCTACACCCCCCGCCCGACCGCTTCGCTCTGCTGCCTCGGCACGCCTGGTTGCCCCGTCGCGCAGAGGCCCCTGCTGCCGATCGATCCGGTCACGGCTCTTTTCTGTCCTGCCCCACAGTGGTGGAATGAACTCCCCACTGATGTCAGGACAGCGGAGTCACTGCCCATCTTCCGGTGCAGCTTGACAACTCACCTCTTTAAGAACTACTACCCTGCTACTTGTTCTTAGCACTTATTGTATTCACTCATTAAAAAGAAAAATCTCTTTCTTGCGCCTTTACTTTAGCACTGGTTTTGCTCTTAGATGCTTGTTTAGATGCACTTATGACCTCTGATGACTAATAGTTCTCCTGATTTCCTACGTTAAATGCACTTATGGTAAGTCGCTTTGGATAACAGCGTCAGCTAAATGACTGTAATGTAATGTAATGTAATGCCAAATTGTGATGGCTAGACGACTGGGTCAGAGCATCTCCAAAATGGCAGATCTTGTGGGGTGTTCCTGGTGAGCAGTGGTCAGTACCTACCAAAAGTGGTCCAAAGAAGGACAGCAGGTGAACCAGGGACAGGGTCATGTGTGCCCAAGGCTCCATGATGCGCATGAAGAGCAAAAGCTGGCCCGTCTGGTCCGATCCCACAGAAGCGCTACCGTAGCTCAAACTGCGGAAAAAGTTAATGCTGGCTATGATAGACAGATGTCCCAACACACAGTCCATCACACCCTGCTGCGTATGGGGCTGCATAGCTGCAGACCGGTCAGAGTGCCCATGATGCCCCCTGTCCACTGCTGAAAGCACCTACAATGGGCACGTGAGCATCAGAACTGGACCATGGAGCAGCGGGAGAAGGTGGTCTGGCATGATGAATCATGTTTTCTTTTAAATCATGTGGACGACCGGGTGGGTGTGTGTCGTTAACCTGGGGAAGAGATGGCACCAGGATGCACTATGGGAAGAAGGCAAGCCAGCGGAGGCAGTGTGATGCTCTGGGCAGTGTTCTCCTGGGAAACCTTGGGTCCTGGCATTCAGGTGGATGTTACTTTGACATGCACCACCTGCCTAAACATTGGTGCAACCCAAGTACACCCCTTCATGGCAGCAGTGTTCCCTGGTGGCCGTGACCTCAGGTGGTTTTAATGTTTTGGCTGATGGTTGTATTTCTCTTTAGTATGGATCAGACAGATCACTGTCAGGGGTGTAAGGGAATATCGATACACGTGCGTATTGCGATGTGTTTTGCAATACTGTATCGATTCTCAAAAACACAATCGATTTTTAATTAATAGTTTACAGGCAGACATTAATGGCAGACAGTGGTTCATTTTGTGTCGTGTGTAAACCCTCGACCATTCGATAGCAGTGTTCTAATCTGTCTCCAGCCATTTGACTCTTCCACTCCAACGTAACAACATAAACTGAAACAGGAAGTAGCGCAAACACAAAGAACACAGGTCCGGGTAGCGTGGCGGTCTATTCCATTGCAAACCAACACGGGGATCGCCGGTTCGAATCCCCTTGTTCACTCCGGCTTGGTCGGGCATCCCTCCAGTCACAATTGGCCGTGTCTGCGGGTGGGAAGCCGGATGTGTCCTGGTCGCTGCACTAGCGCCGCCTCTGGTTGGTCGGGGTGCCCATTGTGGGGGGGGAATAGCGTGATCCTCCCATGCGCTACGTCCCCCCGGTTAAACTCCTCACTGTCAGGTGAAAAGAAGCGGCTGGCGACTCCACATGTATGGGAGGAGGCATGTGGTAGTCTGCACCCCTCCCCGGATCGGCAGAGGGGGTGGAGCAGTGGACTGGGACGGCTCGGAAGAGTGGGGTAATTGGCCAAGTACATTTGGGGATAAAAGGGGGGGGGCACAGGCCTATGAAATCACAATATATTGCGATATATACCCTTGCTTACAGTATCGCAATATATTGACTCATACTGTATGCTGATACATGTCGTATCGCCAGATTCTTGGCCCTAGTATTCAAGTGGATTTGGTGAAATTAATCTTCCCCAAACACGTGCCCTGCCTCAACGCCGTGGCGAATTATGCTTTTTATGTAGTCTAGGAGTTGTGCGCTGATGGACTTTTTAATTATGGGCTGCCATGCTAAATCCAGGGAGGAATGAACATGTTGAATTCATCTGGGACACATTTCACCTTGGCCCGTCTGCTCCACAAGTGCTGCAGTTGCCGTTCTGTGAGAAATAACCACGTCAACACAGCAGAGAGACACGTCGCGAGTCCACACCTCGCTCGTCTGCGGGTGACAGCCGAACACGGTGACCCAAAACCACCGAAGATTATTTTCAGAACGCTTGTCTGCATTTGGCTGTTTTCGGGAAAACGAACACCGCGTCTTGCACAGGCGTTGTGTCCGCTCACCGTGTCGCTTTCTGCTGTGTGTCCTTAAAAGGATCTGCAGTGCAGGTGTCTCAGAAAAGCGTTGGCGTCTATAAACGAATTGGGCTCAACTCAACCAACCGGCATTCTTTATTTGTACAAAAAAAAATAAATAAATAAAAACACATTCTCAAATTTTTGAAGGGACAAAAGCAAGCCTGTTCTCTTTATGACGCCCACCGCCGGCTGACACACGGGAATGTGTGTTTTTTGTGTAACGTGTGTGTGGGTGTGTGTGTGTGTGTGTGTGTGTGTGTGTGTGTGTGAGCAGAGGGCCAGCGCTGGAGTTCGTGTTGGGGTGATTGATAACCCCGCCAGTAAGCCCAGCGAAGATAACACCGTGCTGTACAGGGCCGTCTGGGCCTCGCTGCTCACCCAGAAGAACAAGGCCGCCGCAGACTTTGTGCAGCACCTCCTAAAAGAGGAGAGCATTCGCCTCCTCCGTCGAGGAGCAAAGATGAAGGACTTACTGCTTCAGGTAAGAGATGGGGAGGGGGGGTGTTGCATTTTGCAGCTGCGAGAGTCTTAACTGAAGTTTTTATTTGCATTTATTTCATATTTCCGATGTGAGGGAGGCTGAGATTTTAAACGCGCTATCGGCCGCTTGCAAAGCCCCGCTTGCTCTCGCGCTCTCGATTCCAAGAGCACACCCGGGAAAATAGTGACTGATGAGCATATCTCCCTGTTGCTCTTTTGAATATCACCTAGCGGAACACATTCAGAGAACGCCTGATGCTCCGCGGCCGGTGGCTGCCCAGGCGAGCGGCCTACTCACTGTCAGTTCCACTTGATCTGTCAGAGCGGCCGGCACTAGGAGCGCGTCACGCGCTGAATCTTTAAATAGGAAGTGTTGGTGGATACCTGGTCTCAAGGGAGGACCCGGTGAATAGCCGAGCCCCCCCCCCCCCCCCGCTTGCTGTTCAGGGTAGCGTGATCCGGTTGTGTCGGACCGAGCAACGGCCCTTACTCTCCCCTCTCCCGGCATGCTGCGGTCCCTGGCGTTCTCACATGCACAGACGCGATTCTCCAGCGCAGAGCTTATGACTAAAAAGAAGGAGAAAAAAAATCATGTGAAGGTCAGCTCATCGCCAGACAGGCGAGTTTCTGTCTCCCCCTCATTAGCAGTAGGAAATAGCCAATGAACCGCCAGCCGTGGGTTGTATAACGCGGGCTGTGTCGGGAAATGACCGTGGCGAACTGCCCCTCAGTTATTCCTCTGTTCAGCAGCGGGGACAGATTGGGCTGGAAATAGCACAGGGAAGACGGGTACATGTGCCGGCCATGTGAGCTGGGACCCACAGTCCAGGGATATGAGTTTATTGGCTGCCAGACAGACTTGCTGACTGAGTTGTGCTGACATTATTGGTATTTCACCTGTTCTCTCGGGGAGAGAAATGTTGGAGAAACTAATAACCAGACTCCACAACACCACCCCCCCACCACCACCACCAACACCTTCTCCACCACCACCACCCCCTGCGCTATCGTACCTGATTTGTTATAGACAAAATGGCCAATGTTTAATTAAAAGTTTGTTAGATTAATTACAAATTGATTAATCTCCTCTAATTTTCACGCATGTGCATATCTGACAGCCCGGTCCTCCGGCTGAAATATTTATGTTTGAGAACGGCACTGATTGCTCCGACGCAGGGCTCCAACGATTTTGCGAATAACCGAGTGATTTGTTGCACGGCATACATCACACTTTATGTCAATGTGTCGTTCAGACTCCGTTTCAGACAGCCGGGAACGGGGGAAATGTCCTCGAGCCAGCCCGTTGGACCATACATCACACAGCGTCCAGACATGTGCGAACTGGTATAACAATCAATACGTCCAATGTGCTAAACAAACATTTGTTGTTTTGCCGTAGGGCATGGATGAAGATGCCTTTGAAAAGAAGTACAACACGCTGGAGGTGGATTTCGTCCGCAGCCAGCAGCTGTTCTGCCGAGACGTGTTGAAGCTGAGTCCCGGGCAGAGGGCAGTGGTCAGCAATGGCAGGGTGAGTGGACACCAGCTCTGCTATTCACACATCTCCAACAGAGGAGACATGGTAAACGACCGACTGACAGCCTCTCACCATAACCGTCTGGCCAGAGCTGTAGTGAAGCAGGTTCTGTCGTCAGAGAGGTGAGACGCTGGGTGGATGCGGCCGGCGTCAGCTGGTAAAGTGCAGTGGATCTGTAGGTTTTTCTCTGATGTTGCACTAAAGAGTATTTTCCTTATGCTTTAGTTTCAAAGGGCTTCCATATAACTGCCTAGTCAGCATGATGCCTGTTTCCCAAAGGGTGTGTTTGTGTGTGTGTGTGCGCGCGTGTGTGTTTTTTGTTACTGTTTGGAGACCTTTTCCAATATAAATGCTCACCTTGTCAGGACCGGTTGTCCTCATGGGGACCAAAGCGCCGTCCTAATAAGGCAAACTGTCATCTCTGAGGTCCTGGTTCAGGTGAGGGGTTGGGTGAGACTTGACGTTAGGGTAAGGTTAGGGTTAGGTTAGGGCATGAATTGGTTAAGGTTAGGGTTTGGGTTAGACTGTCCGCAATGAATGGAAGTCAATGCAATGTCCTAATAAGGATAGCTGCACGTGGGCGTCTGGGTAGTGTGGCGGTCTATTCCGTTGCCTACCAACACGGGCATTGCCGGTTCGAAAACCCGTGTTACCTCCGGCTTGGTCAGGCGCCTCTACAGACACAATTGGCCGTGTCAGTGGGTGGGAAGCCGGATGTGGCTACATGTCCTGGTCCCTGCACTAGCGCCTCCTCTGGTCGGTCGGGGCGCCTATTCGGGGGAGGGGGAACTGGGGGGAGTAGCGTGATCCTCCCTCGCGCTACATCCCCCCTGGTGAAACTCCTCACTGTCAGGTGAAAAGAAGGGCTGGCGACTCCACATGTATCGGAGGAGGCATGTGGTAGTCTGCAGCCCTCCCCGGATTGGCAGAGGGGGTGGAGCAGCGACCGGGACAGCTCAGATGGAAGAGTGGGGTAATTGATCGGATACAATTGGGGCGAAAGAAGGTGGGGGGTGGAAGGATAGCTGCACACAAACTTAAAGGTAGGAGATGTAGTGGTTCCTTGCTCTGGCTCTGTTTATGCCTAGCCTGTTAACCTTCCTGATGCAAGGTTGTGTGTGTGTGTGTGTGTGTGTGTGTTTATGTATGATATTGTGCTGAGCTAATGACTGATGTCTCAGCAGTTGCAGTGCTGACAGGCACGGATGAAGAGGTTGACCCCTGAGATGGCACTAACAATTAATATCATTTTCCGTTCCTCTGCAGCAGTGGCATAGAGAGCTGGGGATCGCCTCCTCTCTACATGGGGGGGCGTCATCGCTTCAGATGACTCTTCAGCGGATGAAACAACGCGTTTCATTCACACCGCTGGGGCACATGCTAAATAAAACATGTCCCGGAAAGGAATTAGAAAGCTCTTGTACTGACTGCATTATGCTCTCCAACATTAGATCCTCGGGCCGTTTGAGGAGCAGGAGGAATTCACTGTGGAGGATTTCCATTTGTTAGAGAAGATTACAGTCAGCACCTCCGCGGAGAAAGTCAAAGCCAGAGTCAAACAGATGGGGATGAAGGCAAAGCAGTATGTTGTGTTTCTCTTCCTTGCCTTGTTGTCTGAAATGAATATCTGTATCTGCCAACCCTGCTCTCATTGTTTATGATGAACATCTGAGTGTGACGTTATAAGGCGGTAGTGGCAGTAGATGTTATCGAGGGACATACTCGTATCTTTTTACTCCAAAGCGCTTTTCATATCCTTTCGAGTCTAAACAGCTCCTGAACACAAACAAGCCTCTTCCTCCCTCTGCTCCTTTCAACTCTTCGATATAAGTGCTGAGTATAGAAAGCAACTCCTCCCTAGCGGTGGGGGACGGCCATTAGTCCAGGTTGAAGGTAGCCGTCTCACTGATTCATAGGACCACCCTCTGAAAGAGCTTGAGATCACATAGCGTGGGCTCTGGCTGACAAACCTAACAAGTATCGATAATAAGTGATGGACTGACCTTGCTGTACCCCAGAGCCAGCGACTTGGTCATGAAGGTCGATGCCCTCCTCACTGCAGCCCTCAAAGGAGAGACCAGGAGGGACATCCACTTTGTCAACGACAGCCACAGGTGGGGGGAATGTTTGCCACGACTGTGCACTCACACCAGCCAGTTTCTACTCACCTTTTGTTGTAAAGGATGTGATGAAATTGCCCTGTATGTCATTTGGAGCACCGCGGCGAGCGAGTTGTTGGATTTGCTGTTCTGCTGAACAAGGACCGTCGTAATCACACATTGCTGGAACTGAGTCAATTCTCTCTCTCTCTATCGCTCTCTATCGCTGTCTCTGTCACTGTCTTTCTCCACAGCGTGCTGTATCTCTCCCCGCGAGAAAACGAGGTCTCCTACAATACGGTGGCCATAGTTGACCCTCTCACCAGGGAGGCGCAGAAGATGTCATCTCTGCTCATTGTAAGCTGTTTTCTCTTCTACTCCGCTCTCCATTGATTCCTTGCCCCAGCAAGGACACTCTTTAAAAAAAAAAAGAATTCTCACTCAAAAGGGAACATACAGCAACACAAAGCCCAGGAAGGTGCAAAAGTTCAGACAGAAGTTCCTTGTTTTGCTTTGTTTTGTTTTTCCAATGTCCGCATATTGATGTAATGACCTCCTGCCCCCCTGTTCAAACTCACTTTTCGACCAGTCTGTTTAGTCTGAAAGGCACCTTCTTTGATTTGCTAACTCTTACAAATAAAAGTCTACGAGATTGATCAGTACGTAAAAGTTGGATGTGTTTGCAAGGGTCACCTGGTCTTTGTGGGCTGACACAAAATGTGTCATATATATTTATATATCTATCTATCGATCGTTTGACCCGGTAGAGTTGTTTGAACCCCCCCTCAGCTTTCACCGTTGGAAACCTGCTGGCTCTCTGAACAATTGCTTGCTGGAGGCTGGCTGTACTGAGGCAGCTCTGGTGACTGAGGGAGCACAAAAAGATGACTCACCTTGCCGTCTGATTCAGCTAGCAAGCCAGCCAGCCAGCCATGTTCAGTAACAGTTTTTTTTTTCTTTCCTTCTGTACATTTTACAGTGGTGTGAGAGTTCGTACCGTCACTGAATCAGCAATACAGCTGGTTATCATGGCTATTAAAGCCAGCCCCAAGTGTGTCAATTACACCACTAATGGCTCATTATTTCCTTATTGACCACCACCTTATGACCGTCAACAGTAACGGGTGTTCTCCGTCTATGGAGAACCCGCTGAGTGCTTACGTAGCAGTTGTAGAGAAGTGAGCAGCGAAATGTCGAGCGTTTACTTCTGGCTTTTAGCTTTTAGGTCTCCACTTCAGCGAAAGGCTTGTGTGTGTGTGTGTGTGTGTGTGTGTGTGTGTGTGTGTCTTGTAATATGTCAGCCTCCATGCTATGCTGGGTGTATTTTCCTCCAAGTGCTAACTGGGTCTCTCCTCTTGTGCCCCCTGCAGGTGCTCAGTCAAGTGGTCAATCTGAAACTGCAGGTGTTTATGAATTGCAGGGCCAAGCTGTCTGAGATGCCCCTCAAGAGGTAAGCTGCAGCGTCTGCCGTAATTAAACTTCCTGTTAGGCTCGTGTGTATCCTCGGACCATCCCGATCTTAACACCTCTTCCTCTGTTCCTCTCCCCCTCCCTCTCTAAGGCTGTACTACACAGATGCAATCTGCTTAATAACATCACCTTATTGCTTGGGGCCTCCCCTCGCAGCTCAGGGCAAATTGCTTATGCCGTCCAACTGTTGAGGTTCAAGACTGCAAGGGGGGAAAATAAGGAACACATGAAAGGCTGAATATGATGATTAACATTTATAATTATCACAAGGTGAATTGTTGTTATGTAATCTGGCAGTGCTTTTCGTCTTTACCAAAAGATTAATTATGTAATCAATTATGTTCCAGAATAATCTGGCCTGATAGTATCCCTGACTTCCTGCAGTGTGTTTATTTTCTTCATTGAGGAAAATGTGAAGGAGTTTACTCTATTTTTAAAGTAAAAGTCTACTAAAAAAGGAATATCTTTCTTGTTTTCCCTTCTTTGCATATATTTGGCTCTCCTCTCCAAGAGCCAGATGAGGGGGACGAGTTGGGACTTCTAATTTCAAACAGCCGATGAGTTTCGTAAACAGAAGCCCACTCCCCCTAAGGGTCCCTCTCCCTGCTGAAATGCTGGTTTGGAAGTTCCTCATCCCCGCACCTCAAGCTACCGCCGCTTTTGGCAGCACCCCCCCCTTTCCTCCCCCATCGGAGGGATAATTGGTATACACCCCCTACACGGGGGACAATCGGCAAAAGAGACCAGCCAGCTGCTCTTCCCCCTCCTCCTCCTGACTTTTCTTCTGTGGAGAATTGGTCAGCCCTCAAATTGGGACCAATCCAATAGAGAGGGAGTGTTTCCTCTGCTGACCGGGTTATGCCTCAGTAATTTAATCTCCCCCCCCCCCGCAAACTTCATATGCAGCTCTCTTTTCACCCCAGGAGTCAACAGCCCCTCTCTCATGACTCCGCTCTGCTCCAGAGGAAGATGGGCTGCTGTGGCTGAAATTAACTTTTGAGAAATCTTCCTGTGGGAAAATGTGATGATGTACCTCCAGGGATTGGGAGGTGGCATTCAAAGCACAAAAGAAAGTTGTTGGTAATATTAATTGTCTGGCACGTCGCTTCCACTCATTATGACTCCTTAACGTCAGAGGGCACAGAGAAGAAAAGTAATTAGCATGAGGATTTGCCTGGAGCTAACCTGCGCTCTGCGTGATAATGGAGAAAAGGGGGAACATGTCTGGTGCACACAGACTATGGCAGATTTTTCTGTCATTGGCTTAGCAGAGACACTGGCGATAACTGTATTAGATTCCTAGATTCCTGACTTGGAAGAGATTGTATAACCCCAGCTGTCACAACACAACCCATCTCTCCTGTCCTAGAAAGGAGACTGTTGCACAGCGCATCTATATTTTGGCTGTTGCCGATGAGAGGACTGCTGTTGTTGAATAGAGCTGCTGTCTCAGTAGGGTGGCAAAAAGTCTTGAAAGCTTTCCAGCATTTGAGGGTTATCTGTTCCCAAGCCGCTGCAAAATAAAAACACGTGGCACCGTCTTAATCCTCATTCTTGAGTGTTGTAAAATGTATTCGTTTTAATGGGCTGGCGTACACCATGTTCCTAATCACTGTCCCTTCCTGTGCAGCTTCTACCGTTTCGTGTTGGAGCCTGATGTGATGTTTTTGGCCAACGACACAGTATCCCCGGGACCCGTCGCCCGTTTCACAGACCTCCCCGAGTCCCCTCTCCTCACCCTGAGCATGATCACCCCGGAGAGCTGGATGGTGGAGGCAGTTCGCAGCCCCCACGATTTGGACAACATCCACCTGCAGGAGGTGCTGCATGCCACTCATCAGTCTTCACCCACCTCCCGTCATATTACCTAGTCCCTCCCAGAGCCCTAGAAAGAGTTACGTCAATGAGGGGTCAGAACGCAAGAGGGTCACGTGGTTCATGTAGCCGCCGAATAGTTCCAAACGAAGCTTGGCGGGTCATTTAAATGAACTGCTTAGCTGCGATTTCTGGTAACTACTAACCAATATTTTCAGATTTTTACATTTATATATAGATATAGATATATTCCAACGTGACACATATTCTATGCGCATGTGTAGGAACATTAAAACTAATATTTTGTTTGAAATTGACGAGCTATCACGCTTTAAATTACATCGTTAATTTGATTCAAACGTGCTTGTAAAATGGTCATCATTAAAATGTCAACTGTAGCTTCTTAAATCTAAATTAACCTTTGATTAATGCGAGAAACATACCTTTGCCGTAGAAATCCTATTGCCCTGGGTCGCACTGTTTGGAACTATCCGGGGCTCCTATGATCCACCATTGCTGTTAAATAATTGACCCATTGATGTCTACGGAGTTGATGTAACTCTCTCTTTCTAGGGCTCTGGTCCCTGCATAGGTGGGAAAGAGGGGATCTGTAAATAGTTTTTGCTCTCGGTTTGTGTACTTCTAATGCGTGGTGTTCTTCCTGCAGGTGAGCGGGGTGGTGACTGCAGAGTATGAGCTGGAACACCTTTTGCTGGAAGGCCACTGTTTTGACCTTTCCACCGGCCAGCCCCCCCGAGGCCTGCAGTTCACCCTGGGCATGAGTCAGGACCCCCTAATGCACGACACTATTGTCATGGCTAACCTGGTCAGTGGTAACCCCGCCCGCCATTCTTCTGTTGCACTGACAGACGTGAAGCACACTCACTCGCTCACAAACTGGCATTCAGTCCAGATGTTTAGCTGTACCATCTGTGTAGATTCGGGTGGGGGGGTACCCCCCCCAATTTTTTTTGTTTTTCAAGTGAGTGTATGTAAAGATATATTTGTAAGAAAATTGGCAAAATATATTGTTCTCTGCATATCCACCACTATTATTTCTTCACCTCTCCCTCGTATTCCATCACTTGCTACTGCACATTCAGTTTCATTAAAGGTAACATTTCACAGAAACCCCATCGACAAAGGTGCAAGTATGACGCGCTCTGTCACCTTTAACATGCTCGAGCAAATCAGTCTTTTAAAAAAAGTTTTTAAGGACGGAATTATTATAAGCGCTTCTTAATAATCAATAAAGATCGCCTTCGCAGGTGGAGAACCTGAACTCCACCGGCAGATTAACTCTGTCAAGGACACATTGACATGCAATTTCCCGGTGTTGTATGCCAAGACTGCTGACAGCACAGGTTCAAAGGAAAGTGTCAGCTTGCTTCTCTGGGTTGTTGGTCGGCTAGAAACATGAATCAGACACACTAACTGCAGCTCCGTTGAACTGGTGCAAAACCGTCTATTTTACAATATCCGTGTTGTGCGTCCAGTCAGGATAAATCATTTGTAACATTAGCTGCTCAATTGAAAATGTGCAGTCAGTATTAGGCCTACTTCCAATTACAAACTTGAGATAATGATCTTTTATCATTCTGTTCACAGTAAAGACAAACAACAGTTGTGCTTTGCATCTGTGAAACGGTGTGTCCTTGTTTTACATAGATGACATTTGGACAGTCAGTCAAATATATGACTTTGCAGCCTGGCTGCAGGAGAAAGAACTTGATAGAGGTGTCAACATGAGGTACCAGCAAGCCCTCAACCTCGTGTTGTTTTCACCACTACAGGGCTACTTCCAGTTGAAAGCGAATCCTGGTGCATGGAACCTAAAGTTACGTAAAGGGAGGTCGGAAGAGATCTATCAAGTTCTAGCGTGAGTATTCAATGTTTATATTTGTATACATTTTGTGTTTACATATTTATATATATTGATATATATTGACTGTGTGTGTGTGTGTGTGTGTGTGTGTGTATATATATATATATATATATATATTCCAGTGATTCAAGTAAATTCTCTGTGAGACAGTACAAGCCTGTTTCATGCCATAAGCAATCATCAGCTGTCAATCTGTCAGCTGTCAGTATGTGTGTGTGTGTGTGTGTTTGTTTGTGTGTGTATATATATATATATATATATATATATATATGACTGACTGGATTATTTTGCTTTCCATACTGTTGAGTGTTTCTTTTAAGTTATATATATATATATATATAGCGGGTTTTTTTTTCAAAACTGTCAATGGTGTTATAAGTGCCCAACTAATGAGGAGCGGAATATCAACACAGATACAGGAAAAGAGAGAAAGAGAGAGATGCAATGCATTAAAACATTTTTTCCTGTATCTGTGTGTATGTATGTATATGTGTGTGTGTGTGTGTGTGTGTGTATATATATATGTGTATATATATATATATATATGTGTGTGTGTGTGTGTATATAATATGGGATGTCGCCACATCAAGATTTTTTTTTTTACCCTAACCAAGCTGAGTAATTTAATATTGATAATCTGCTGGTACCGAGTCCTGATTCAATATTCATGCTTTCCTGCATAATACAGCGGCACGGTGCACACCTCCAGAAGTTAGTGAAGCCAATTCAGTTCATGTAAGGTGTGCTTGACATTTTAATAGTTCTACATATAGTAAAAAATAGCCTCACAGCTGTCCGTTAATGGTTTTCATTTGTTTTTTTACAGACTAGCAGAGTAAGCAAACTGTAAAAAGACTATTAGATAGATAGCCTTCATCTAACGATTTGAAGAGGTTCCACAGTGCCGTTATCACTTGTTGACTTTTTAGAACACGTGTCTCGCTGCTGCAAGTTGTGGATGAAGTCAGTTTAACACACCCAGATGAAGGGCAACGGGGCATTAATAACTAGATGACACCTTCTTTAGAGGGAGCACAAGGGGTTAAAATAGACAAAGGGGGCATCTGGGTGCCATGGACTCCAATTCTGTTGACTACCAACACGGGGCTCGCCAGTTCGAATCCCCGTGTTACCTCCAGTTTGGTCGGGTGTCCCTAGAGACACAGTTGGCCGTGTCGCCGGGTGGGAAGCTGGATGTGGGTATGTTTCCTGGTCGCTGCACTAGCATCTCCTCTGGTCGGTCGGGGCGCCTGTTCGGGGGGGAGGGGGACTGGGGGGAATAGCATGATCCTCCCAAGCGCTATGTCCCCCTGGTGAAACTCCTCACTGTCAGGTGAAAAGAAGCGGCTGGCGACTCCACCTTAATGGGAGGAGGCATGTGGTAGTCTGCAGCCCTCCCTGGAGCGGCAGAGGGGGTGGAGCAGCGACCGGAACGGCTCGGAAGAGTGGGGTAATTGGCCACGTTCGATTGGGGGAGGGGGTAGACAAAGGTCGGGAATTTGATCAGGCTTAACACAGACGATACTAATCAATTAAAATGAATGAACCTTTATCGGCTCCTATACCGATATCTTGGATCGGACCAGGACAACTCTAGTATATGTGTGTGTGTGTGTGTGTGTGTGTAGCTATATTTTTGCTGCTCTCTTCACTTGTCCGTCCCTGTATATAGGCGTGATTATGACCAGCATACAGCAATCCTAAGTAAGACAACTCCGTATGCATCGAGGAGCCAGGGTTGTCTCAGCTCCCTCTGTATATGGGTGGAAGGTATGAAGCCCATCGCTATGGTAACCAGAGAGAGCTGCTGTCACCGTGGCAGCTCCGGGTTTTGATGAGTGCAGGGAGTTTGTGCTTTGCACAGACTGGGAGGGAGACGAGGGTGGGAGGAGAGAGGCGCTATTAAAGACAAGATAGAGTGGAGGGATGATTCGGCTGGTCACCTACCATACCGTCCTCTCCAAACTGGGGCAAATTAGCAGCCCAATATCTGTTTCAGCCGTTGGTCCGGCATACCCGTCAGAGGCTGTTTACACAGCGCTGGACCGCGGATGTCTGCTTTTCTTTTTCTTTTCTCCAGTTCCCCCAGACAAAGTGAAACGTTGCTTTCTCTAGAATTGGTCTTATGCGTTCGCTATAAAATGAGTATCGGTGAGACCGTGACTTCATTTCTATTTTCTATTTTTGTCTGTTCTCTGCTTAGCGCAGACTGTAGAAAACAAGGTGAAATCAAATCAGAGTACTCCCCTGTACGAATCGCTCACTGCCCGTCACGACGTTGCCTCTACTGTCATAAATAGAAGTCAGTGAGAATCTTATTTCGCTTTCTGTCAAGAGGTAGAGTCCTTCTGGGCCCCGATCCAGTCTCCGCATGGGCGGCTACGTGGATGCGATACGGTGGATGTCCCTCCCCATGGCAGAAATTGCCCTCTCTGGCCATCCTCATGCAAGATTTAGGACACATACAGCCCTGGGTTCCTCTGAAATCATATCAGACACCCGAGATTTATTCCCCAATCCTCCAGGTGAAGCTAAAAGGTGATGTCATTTTTCACCTTGGCAGCACCATTATTCTTGTGGTTAGCGGCACTCTGCTCCGGTTAGGTGGCCGATCAGAGCCGAGTGGGAGTGTCTGTTCCCTCCAGTTCCCCGGGCCCGCATCTCCCCCCCCCCCCTCCCCACTGCACCCTGGGCTGCCACTGCGTCTCGCCCTGACAGCGATGAATGAGATGGCCGGCTCGCCTCTCCTCAGAGCGGGGATACAAATTGATCTCCGCTGCTCTCTAACCACAGTCCCGCAGGCGATGGCAAAGGGGGCAAAACCCAAGCAGTGCAGCGCGAGGGGGGAAAAAAAATGCACTTAGTGGCCAATGAGGAGGGGCATTTATCATAGTGATAAGGTTAATTTTCTGCCTTTTAGTAAGTGCTGGGGTCATGATGGCTTGCTGAGCATGACAGCCTATTGCTCATCCCTGGCTGAGGTTTACCTTGTGGTGTTTCATCATCGGACTCCGGGTATCCTGCCCGCCAGAACAAATTCTACACCGGGCGGATCGGTCCTAAAACAATTACAGTAAGAGGCCAGTGTGATACGATCGATGCTGCTGGACTCCCTCGTTAAATGTACCGTGAGATACAGTATGGCTGGGAAGCAGTAATGGATGAAAAGATAGCGAGGTGGTACCGCAGGGTAATGAATTTAATTGGAGTGTGACCCTGGCAGATGTCCCAGAATGCACTTTTGAGCACGTTGTCATTCCCGTTGTCCGTCGGGGGTCTGCTCCTTAGTCACTGCTTTCATCTTTGTGAGAATTACCTGTGTTTTTTCTGTGTGTTTGTGTTTTTACATATTTTTTTTTTCACCTTGTTCCCATTTTGTTCTGTCACCATGGCTAAAAGATGGGAGCAGACCTTAAAGTCACGAAAAATGCTAATTTCACTTTATACTGTTTAGGGAAGTGTGATGCAAGAATGCAAATTAAAGTCAGCTTGATTAGATGAGTGCTTAAGAAAATTGCCGTATCTAAAGCGGATTGCGGGAAGCACAGAATGAAGAGCGTCAGACTGGAAACATCTGCCACCGTAACTGGAGCCATAACAGACAAGAGGGGGCACCTCAATCAGCTCTGCTTCAGTTTGGATTATTTCACTTGACTACTGTTGTCTGGCAGCAACGTTAGTGTTGACATGTAAAATTGTTTTTACCCATTCAAGTTTTACATCGGGTTCTTCCGCTTCCGGTGTGGGAAGATGGCGGCGCGAATTCACATTTGTGGCGGCCTCACCCTGTACCGTCCCTGCGGTGTCTTTGTCCACGTCTGCGTCTAAGTTTTGTCTTCGTTTGATGGCTGGAAGAGCGGGGCAGGTTAAGCTAACTGCTAGCCCATGCAGACCGGCACTTCTGATAACACCAAGGGCAGTCTGGCGGCGGTCCCACCTGGCGTTGACTGTGGTGTTTTTGATGTCATCGTGAGGAGCGCGGGGAGGTGGGTCGAGGGTGTCCGGCTGGGAGAGCTGGCGCTGGATCAGCTGGGAGAGCTTGGTCTGCTTCATCCGGTGGGCCCGGGGGACCATGGCCCCTGCCTGGAGCTGCGCCCGAGGAGGAAACGCCGAGGGCGGTCTGACAGGACGCAGAAGCGGGGCGGGCTAAGCTAACTGCTAACCCATGCAGACCGGCGGTTTCGACAGTCATCCTGGCTGGCGTCCGTTCCCGTGGACAATGATGTTTTGTTTAGTTTGGATATATGTGTTGGTTTGGGTATATGTGTTAGTTTGGGTATATGTGTTAGTTTGGGTATATGTGTTAGTTTGGATATATGTGTTAGTTTGGATATATGTGTTAGTTTGGATATATGTGTTAGTTTGGATATATGTGTTAGTTTGGATATATGTGTTAGTTTGGATATATGTGTTAGTTTGGGTATATGTGTTGGTTTGGATATATGTGTTAGTTTGGGTATATGTGTTAGTTTGGGTATATGTGTTAGTTTGGGTATATGTGTTGGTTTGGATATATGTGTTAGTTTGGGTATGTGTGTTAGTTTGGGTATATGTGTTAGTTTGGGTATATGTGTTAGTTTGGGTATATGTGTTAGTTTGGGTATATGTGTTGGTTTGGATATATGTGTTAGTTTGGGTATATGTGTTAGTTTGGGTATATGTGTTAGTTTGGGTATATGTGTTAGTTTGGGTATATGTGTTGGTTTGGGTTTATGTGTTAGTTTGGGTATGTGTGTTAGTTTGGGTATATGTGTTAGTTTGGGTATATGTGTTAGTTTGGGTATATGTGTTAGTTTGGGTATATGTGTTAGTTTGGATATATGTGTTAGTTTGGGTATATGTGTTGGTTTGGATATATGTGTTAGTTTGGGTATATGTGTTAGTTTGGGTATATGTGTTAGTTTGGGTATATGTGTTAGTTTGGGTATATGTGTTAGTTTGGATATATGTGTTGGTTTGGATATATGTGTTAGTTTGGGTATATGTGTTAGTTTGGATATATGTGTTAGTTTGGATATATGTGTTAGTTTGGGTATATGTGTTGGTTTGGATATATGTGTTAGTTTGGGTATATGTGTTGGTTTGGGTATATGTGTTAGTTTGGGTATATGTGTTGGTTTGGATATATGTGTTGGTTTGGATATATGTGTTAGTTTGGGTATATGTGTTAGTTTTGATATATGTGTTAGTTTGGGTATATGTGTTAGTTTGGGTATATGTGTTAGTTTGGGTATATGTGTTAGTTTGGGTATATGTGTTAGTTTGGGTATATGTGTTAGTTTGGGTATATGTGTTGGTTTGGATATATGTGTTAGTTCGGGTATATGTGTTAGTTCGGTTATATGTGTTAGTTTGGGTATATGTGTTAGTTTTGATATATGTGTTAGTTTTGATATATGTGTTGGTTTGGGTATATGTGTTAGTTTGGGTATGTGTGTTAGTTTGGGTATATGTGTTGGTTTGGATATATGTGTTAGTTTGGGTATATGTGTTAGTTTTGATATATGTGTTGGTTTGGGTATATGTGTTAGTTTTGGTATATGTGTTAGTTTTGATATATGTGTTGGTTTGGATATATGTGTTAGTTTGGGTATATGTGTTAGTTTGGGTATATGTGTTGGTTTGGATATATGTGTTAGTTTGGGTATATGTGTTAGTTTGGGTGTGTATTCTTGTAGTTTTTGTATGTTTTTGTCTCTGTGTTGTACGCAAGTGCATGAAGTGAAATGACAAAGTGTTCCTGATCCTGATTCCTGATTCATGCTCACCTTGCGGCTGTACTTGTGTTTGACCAAGTAGCGGTGAATGACCGTCTCGTCTGTGATCTTGTGTCTCAGGCATGATGGGACAGACTCACCCGCTGACTCCGCTGATGTGATCGTTGTGCTCAACAGTTTCCACAGCAAGATCATCAAAGTCCGAGTGAGTATGTTTTTCATTTGGTGCTGGTTAGCACACGGCATCGCTCATCGTAATGACTACACACGATACAAAAATCATACAAAAGGGTCATTAAAAAAAACAAAAAAAAACAAACACCATGCATCTCTGTTGTCATTATGGGATGTTGACTCCAGCAAAATTGATACTCCGAAACGTCATTTCTGTCCCTCCCCGCTCATTCTAGGTGCAGAAAAAGGCAGAAAAAATCAATGAAGATCTTTTGAGTGAAGCTACAGAAAGCAAAGGCCTGTGGGACTCCATAGCAAGGTGTGTGTAGTTTGTACTCACGTGCAGTTACGGGCTGGTTAGTTTCCCTGGTCCGAAAGGCTGGGCTCAGTAGACCGGGGGTAACTGCTGCACGCTCGCTGGTCGGTGGGCGTGCTCATGGGCCATCTGTTTTAAAGCATACATTGTGGTTTCAGGAGAGCTCGTACTTCCCCTGGATCCAGACTGCAATATTATGCTGTAAGATCTAGTCTTGCAAAAAATATGTGCTTCTGTAGGTATGTGTGTCCATGAGTGTGTGTGTGTGTTTTCTGTTTTCGGGCATTTGTGTGTTTGTGCACTTCCCTAACTGTGTGATCTGTCTCCACATTTAATGCTTGCTGTGTGAAGTGTTTGGAGCATTTTTGAGAAAAGGTAGGCAGTGCCACTGTAACTCCTCTAACACCTAAACCTGTGCTGTCATATTCATGAGCATGCCATGTTTCAAGAGATACCTTCCTGCTGTTTTTCCGAGCACATTTTTAACACGGGTGGTTTGAATTACAGCCGAAAGGTGGGTGTGGTTTTATGGCTTCATAGCTGATGGCTACTGAAATTCAGGGCGGTCGTGTGGGTGTGGCTGGGTGGGCTAAGCACTGGGGCTAAACCGCTTGCCGTAGAAAAACGAGAAATTTACCGGTGACAGCCCCCTTCCTGCTCTGTCGTCACTTAAAGAAAAAAAAAGGCGAGCGACGAGACCGCCGACAGCAACTTCGAGGTTGAGGGTGCGGAAGTGGAAAACGATTCCTCTTTCTCAGTGGAAGTTGACTACTTGCTCAGCCAATACAGCCGCATTCCTTCCAGCCAAAAGGGTGTGTCTCCGCTTTTATAGCGTCCCGCTACGGACACGCCCTCTATGCTAATGGTCATGTGACTGCTGTGCTGATCCTCCCGCTTGTATACTCGGCGGCGTTTGCCTTGAACGTGATACTTCGGTACTGTGGTCAGAACCATTGCAGCTTTTCTGGTTAAAACGTGCAGCTCTGCTCCGGTTATGTGGTGGATCAGAAGCGAGTGGGCGTGTCTGTTCCCTCCAGTTCCCCACCCCGCACTTCCCTCCTGCACCCTGGAGCACTCATTATCCTGTCTTTTGATTTAAAAGGTAGAATGACTATAACAGGCTGGACATCTAAGACTAGACTAGATACCTAATGTTGTAATTACACAGTCTCGCGCATATATATCCCGATATGATTATCCTCTGTAGCTATATATACACTATGTGTACACACACACACATAAATTACTAGAATGAGTTATTGCCAGGGTTACTTTTATAGCTATGAGCTATCCTTAATTTACCATTTTTTTTGGGGGGGGGGGGGATTTTCCCTCCTTTTTCTCCCCAATTGTATCCGGCCAATTACCCCACTCTTCCAAGCCGTCCCGGTCGCTGCTCCGCCCCCTCTGCCGATCCGGGGAGGGCTGCAGACTACCACATGCCTCCTCCCATACATGTGGAGTCGCCAGCCGCTTCTTTACGCCTGACAGCGAGGAGTTTCGCCAGGGAGACGTAGCACATGGGAGGATCACGCTATTCCCCCCAGTCCCACCCCCTCCCCGAACAGGTGCCCTGACCGACCAGAGGAGGCGCTAGTGCGGCGACCAGGACACATACCCCATATCCGGCTTCCCACCCGCAGACACGGCCGATTGTGTCTGTAGGGATGCCCGACCGAGCCGGAGGTTAACGCGGGGACTCGATCCGACGATCCCCGCGTTGGTAGACAACGGAATAAAGCGCTACGCTAGCCGGACGCCCCATTTACAAATATTTTTAAATTGAGGGAAACATTAGCTCCATTTTTGAAATGTTTTATTAATGTCATGCAGGAAAAAGGGGAAACCATCAACATGTCTGTACACACACAAACACACACATATAAAAGCATGTTCACCATGATGCTTCGTTAAATAATGATAATGTGATGGAGAGTTCTTCATGTGGTTCTCTTTATTTGAGCTCCACGTGCTACCGAGAGGAGCACTGTGGCCAGAAGTGGATTTTTAGTCGTGCGAAGTTAGCGCCGGCCTCTGCTTTGGCTTCAGCCACAGCTCTGTGGGTCCTTCCAGAGGTCTGGATTATCTGTCACTTGCCAGCCAAACGGCCCTCTCACCTGACTCACTAAAGCCGATTATCTGGGGGTCCCGCTGTGGCGCCGCAGATGGCATTATCCCGCCTCTCAAATGGAAACCCCTCATAATAGCGACGGGCAGGCAATAGGCGTCCCCGGGACCACAGCGGCGCTTCAGAACCCTGAAAGCCAGCTCGCTCGGTGTTGGAGAGTAGCACGTCAAGACCTACTTTAGGATGAGGATGAGATGCGTAGGAGTGTAGGGAGAGGGATACACGAGATCTATGGAGGCGGATAGTGCACGAGATGACAAGAAAGGTAAAAAGAAAACTAAAAGCAAAGCTCTCGGCCGGGGATCGAACATGAGCGTCTGTCGGAAGTCAAGTCTGAGAGAGACTGGACGACACATTAGGTTATTCTATGTTATTTTGTGTGTGTGTGTGTGCACGTGTGTTGGTGTTTGTGTGACGGTTGGAGTGGAGTATATAGATGACGGGGAGTGGAAAACAGCATGCCTGCCCCCCCTCCGTCCCGCTCAGTAGTCTTTTCCCGGAGCCTCGGGGCCCGGCGGTGATTGAGTGCAGAAGAGACACTCTCCTCTCATCAGCAGTCTGTTAAAGACAAGGACACACAGTTTGACTGCGGACAGCCCTGCCCTCCAGCACGAGTCCTGATTTTCTGTCCACCAAATGTGCCTCGCATCGTGATCCATCACTCTCGAAGCAGCAGTCGGGGTGCGTTTGTGTTTTCAGAAAGTTTGGCCGGTGTCCTTTTGGATTACGCCCTTATCCGAGAATTGGAACGAGCCGTTGTCTCATCCGTGTGAAGTGTCTGACGGGGAGGAATTCCCCCCCCCCCCTTTTCTCCCCATTTGTACTTGGCCCATTACCCCACTCTTCCGAGCCGTCCCGGTCGCCGCTGCACCCCCTCTGCCGATCCGGGGAGGGCTGCAGACTACCACATGCCTCCTCCCGTACATGTGGAGTCACCCGCCGCCTCTTTTCACCTGACTGAGGAGCTTCACCAGGGGAGATGTAGCGCGTGGGAGGATCACGCTATTCCCCCCAGTTCCCCCTCCCCCCCTGAACAGGTGCCCCAACCGACCAGAGGAGGCGCTAGTGCAGCGACCAGGACACATACCCACATCCGGCTTCCCAACTGGAGACACGGCCAACTGTGTCAAGCCGGTGGTAACACGGGGATTCGAACCGGCGATCCCCGTGTTGGTAGGCAACGGAATAGGTACCCGGACGCCCCGATGGGGGGGGGGGGGTTTAACGAATGACTTAACTTACTTGCCATGCGTGACGTTGAAACGAGCTTTTAAGTGAAAAACCGGACGTGTTGGATAACGAGCCGAGTGTAAACCCGAGTGCATCTTGTTTATCTGTAGAACAGAAGCGATTCGGGCCCCAAATTATTAAGCACACCTTCCTCGGCTCGCCAGTGCGTCTGTGTCGCCTGTTAATGACTGGAAACAGAGTCGTTCTGGAAGCTCTGTCAGCTCGTGCTATCAGCTCACTATCTTTGTGGGGAGGGAAGGCAGAAGGAGCCGTCTTAAGTGTTCCAGCTGCCTCTTACCGTGTCTGCGTTCTAATGAGTTGATTACCTCGGCTCTCTGGAGGACAGCGCTACGTTCCACCGGAGAACACACAATCCGGGCCGTTGTCACCATGCCTCGCAGTTTTGTTGTTGATGTACAGAAGAAGAAAAAAAAAAACATCTCATTTTTGTGCAAAGTAACGCATGATTTGCTGGTGTGAAAATGGTTGCTGTGTCAGCTGTTAAATGCCCTCACCCCACCCCCCCCCCCCCACCCCCCACACCCCCCGCTTCTGGCTCCACACAAGCATGCTGGCTACTGGCTGGGTTGTGTTTTTGCTGTTGGTGTGTGGAAAGTGTGCGTCAGGCAAAAGACAGCAGGCTTACGTAATGTGTGGTCCTCTGCAGCATCACAGGCGGCTCCAGGTCGGACAGCGGAGAGAAGAAGAAAGATGACGTTCTGAACATCTTCTCTGTGGCCTCGGGCCATCTGTACGAGCGCTTTCTGAGGTGGGTCACTTCCAGCACACACACACACACACATACTTCCCCAGCTCCACACCCTGTACTTTTAGCCTCGTTCCTTTGAGACTCATACCCTTATTCTCGTGCTGCCTTCTCACCCTGTCTCTCTTTCTCTCCCTCTCCATTTCAGAATAATGATGCTGTCCGTCCTTCGGCATACCCAAACCCCAGTAAAGTTCTGGTTCCTCAAAAACTACCTCTCCCCCTCCTTCAAGGTACCTGTTTCGCACCGCGGCTTCATGCAGACTTCTTGTCTGGTTGTCAGTAACTATCTCCCGGCCCCACGGCGTGCCCCGGGAGGCCTGCATCTGTTTGCACTGAGCAACGAGAGGATCCGTGGGCTGCCGCCTCCGTCATTACTGTCTGCATGTCGTCTCCATGCTTTCCTATAGGGATGATTGTATAGTCGATGCAGCGCCTCCCTCCACCCATCTTAAACTGCAAAAAATAGCAAAAACAGCTCAGAGAGGCAGAACAGTTGTGTATCTATTATTCCTGTTAGGGGATAAATATTTGTTCAGTAATCGGTACTCATTGTCTGGATGGAAATAGAGCGGACTAGAAAGCTCTATTGTCAGTTGAAGTCGGTACATTCCTCTGATGAAGAGGTTTAGAGTGTCAGATGGATTTAAACAGCCTTGCCTTCAGGTTAAAACCTTCTGTTTTGGGGCGTCCGGGTGGCGTGGCGGTCTATTCCATTGCCTACCAACACGGGGATCGCCGGTTCGATTCCCCGTGTTACCTTCGGCTTGGTCGGGCGTCCCTACAGACAGAATTGGCCGTGTCTGCGGGTGGGAAGCCGGATGTGGGTATGTGTGTCCTGGTTGCTGCACTAGTGCCTCCTCTGGTCAGTCCGGGCACCTGTTCTGGGAGGAAATGACGTGATCCTCCCACACGCTACATACCCCTGGTGAAACGCCTCACTGTCAGGTGAAAAGAAGCGGCCGGTGACTCCACATGTATTGGAGGAGGGCATGTGGTAGTCTGCAGCCCTCCCCGGATCGGCAGAGAGGGTGGCGCAGCGACCGGGACAGCTCGGAAGAGTGGGGTAATTGACCAAGTACAATTGGGGAGAAAATGGGGGCAAATAAAAAAACAACCTCTGTTTTACCTTTGCTATGTGTGGTCTGGAATGCTTAGGAGACCATCCCTCACATGGCAAAGTCCTACGGTTTCCAGTATGAACTAGTCCACTACAAGTGGCCCCGCTGGCTCCACCAGCAGACTGAGAAGCAGCGCATCATCTGGGGCTACAAGATCCTCTTCCTGGACGTCCTCTTCCCACTGGCTGTGGACAAAATCATCTTTGTGGACGCCGACCAGGTGAGCTTCAGGTGCTGTGCGTGAGAGCTAGCCTTAAAGCGGGGATGCTCCTGTCAGTTGACAACCTCAGCGTGGAGACTGGAAGAGGCGCCCTCGCCATCTTCGGTGAACACTGAAGCGCTGACAGTCCTCTCTGTGGTGCTTCACTCTGTCCCCTTTCCCTCTCACAGATTGTACGGGCGGACCTGAAGGAGCTGAGGGATCTGGACCTGGAGGGCGCCCCTTATGGCTACACCCCGTTTTGCGATAGCCGCAGAGAGATGGAGGGCTATCGCTTCTGGAAGACGGGTTACTGGGCCTCGCACCTAGGCCACAGGAAATACCACATTAGGTACACACTTGTCCTTCCTTGAGCGTGCCTTATGACTTATAGCGGCACACATCCTGATCTGTATGCGGAGTAGCAATTGCTCACATTTTACCTGTGTAGGCACAAAGAGTTCTCGTACACAGAGGATTATGGATCTAGTACACAATAGCAGTTATTTGCACAGTAACAGTATAATCCTCTTCCTTTTACATTTGACCGTCACTGTTCTTATCTTTGGAGAACATAAACGCAATCGGGTCCCTTTTTATTCTAGAGGTAGCTGGCAGAATAAATCCATACATTTCCGAACATTAACATTATAAACATACTGCGTCTTACAGGGAGCACTTGCTTTGAGGCTAGTCGCTGTTTCTCAGCGAGAGACACTTGTGACTTCTGCACTTCACACGGAATAATGAAAGGAGCTATGGGAAGAGAAGTTAAAAACAGACTAAACTACCCGGTGTCTCCACATCAATATTCATAAAAGCCTCCTATATCAGTCATGAAATATGTCTTTCATTGCCACCTGCCCTGTAAATCAGGCCTGTTTTGGCTCGGACCCAGCGAATGTTCTTGACGAGCCATTCGTTATGTTTCTCGGGACTTCCTGTTTGAACACCTCCCAAGCTCCAAATGCCATGAGAGGGGGAAAAAATGCGAATCGGTATCGGTGTTGTTTTCAGCTCCCTTTATCCTTAGATGTGGCTTCAAATACAACCACGGTGGAATTTAAACTGGGACAGGACAAAGTGTGAAACCCGAAGCGCCGTACTGTGAGAGCTGGCTCGTTGGATGTGGCTTGATGAGCTGGCAGCTAGTCGCGCTGCTGAGCCGAGGACCCTGCCCAGCGAGCAGAGCTTTCCGCTGGACTGTGAGAAGGCAGTGAGGAAGCCACTGTGATTTTGTTGGACACCAGCGGGCTGCTCAGCTCGGCAAGGCAGGAAAAAAAAAAAAGCAAACAAACAAACCCAGTCAGGGTGAGGCCGTGATTCGCTCCATCGAGCTCTTTGAAAACACGAGGTTGTCAGGTGTCTGCCGGCGTGGCTCAGCCTGTGTTGCCAGGCATGATGTGCGATTTAAGGTATGGTTCAGTATCTGTGCTGCAGCTTTGGCTGTGTTCATATCCTTTCGTAGAAACCGTTAGATGAACTCACCTGGGCCTTCTTCATCCCTCATTAAGTGGTTTTTAGAAAGAATATTCCGGTTGATTTTCATCCGGCCCCACCTGATACTGACAATTTGGTCTGTGCATTTGTTACTTGTAGACTTGAATGCTGCAATGCAGCATTGTCAGGACTGCCAAAGAAAACAATTGGACAGTCATAACTGGTCCAGAACCCTGCGGCTGGAGTACTAACAGAAACCGAACAAAAATGTCACATGACTCCTACTCTGGAATCTCTTCACTGGCCGCAAATTAGTCCTACAATAAAAATTTGGGGGGGGGGGGTTCCCCCTTTTTTATCCTCAATCGTACCCAGCCAATTACCCCACTCTTCCGAGCCGTCCCGGTCGCTGCTCCACCCCCTCTGCCGATCCGGGGGAGGGCTGCAGACTACCACATGCCTCCTCCCATACATGTGGAGTCACCAGCCGCTTCTTTTCACCTGACAGTGAGGAGTTTCACCAGGGGGATGTAGCACGTGGGAGGATCACGCTATTCCCCTCAGTTCCCCCCTCCCCCCTGAACAGGCGCCCCGACCAACCAGAGGAGGCGCTACTGCAGTGACCAGGACACGTACCCACATTCGACTTCCCACCCGCACACGTGGCCAGTTGTGTCTGTAGGGACGCCCCACCAAGTCGGCGGTAAGACGGGGATTCGAACTGCTGATCCCCGTGCTGGTAGGCAACGGAATAGCCCGCTACGCCGCCCGGGCGCCCTCCTCTACAATAGATTTTAATCTTCTTTTGTTTATTTTATGAATCTTTTATTTATAAATCTTTAGATGGACTTGCTCCAGACTACATTAACGACGTGTTGCAGACACTGTATTCCTGGTAGAGGCTTGAGAGCCACAGACACACTTCTTCAAACTAGTCCAGCAACATGAACTACGATGGTCCTGTTTTAGTTCCCGTCTGAACTCAAAACAGCCGATAGCACCTTTTAAACTGTTACTCAGAACACATCTTTTTAATAGTGTGTTTACCAAGGACGACCAGCCGCCTGCTTTCTTTAAGCTGCTAATTTACTATTGATCAGCTGCAGTTTCTCTCGTCGTGTCCATGAATTCTTTTGTATCTTCTTAATTCTTTTATTATTCAGTTACTTTTAACTCATTTTTATTTCCACTTTATCCCATTCCCTTTAGCTTGTCTTTATTGTCTGATTTTTCCTTTTTTATTACCTTCTTTTTATCCTCGCACTTTGACATAATGATAGACACATTGCTTTTTAATGTTCAAAATGTGCTATATACTGTAAATATATATACTATAAAACTATATACTGTAAATATATATACTATAAAACTATATACTGTAAATATATATACAGTAAGTATATATACTGTTATATATATATACTGTATATATATATATACTGTGTATATATATATATATATATATATATACACACACACACACACTGTAAATAAGGTTTTGATTGGTTGATTGATTGTCAAGCCTGTACAATTGACAACCACCCTCTCTCTCTCGCTCTCTCTCTCTCTCTCTCTCTCTGTTTCCTCACCTCTACACCTGTTTCTTATTCTACCCAGCGCCCTGTACGTAGTAGACTTAAAGAAGTTTCGTAAGATTGCAGCTGGGGACAGATTACGCGGCCAGTACCAAGCCTTGAGCCAAGACCCCAACAGCCTGTCCAACCTGGACCAGGTGACTCTCAGCCACGTTCTCATTCACTATTTCGGATTTTTTTTTCAATGGGGGGGGGGGGGGATGTTATGGAAAACAAGATTTGTCTAGACTTGGTGGATTTTCCTGTCAGTGAGGAGTGCCGCTGTTAAGCTTTCACAGCACTTAAATAACATCGCTGTCTCATCAGTTTTTAATGTGATTAAACAGTGCCATTTGAACAAGCCAATCAGAATTCTTCCTAAGAGTGATGTCACACTGGGAACAAACAATCAACCCAGCAAGGTAGCCTCTGGCGCCCAGGTAGCGTAGGGGTCTATTCCGTTGCCTACCAACACGGGGTTCAGCTGTTCGAATCCCCATGTTACCTCTGGTTTGGTCGGGCGTCTTTACAGACACAATTGGCCGTGTCTGCGGGTGGGAAGACGGATGTGAAGAGTAGGGTAATTGGCGAAGTACAACTGGGGAGAAGAAAAGAAGGGAAGAGAAGGGAAGGGAAGGGAAGGGAAGGGAAGGGAAGGGAAGGGAAGGGAAGGGAGCAAGATAGCCTCTGGTTGAGCAGTCATTGCCTCTGTCAAGGGAGGGGGCAGAGCCAGCAATTCTGCCAGCCAATCAGAGTAGTGGCTCATGAATAATGCTATTATGTTTATGACCCCCCCTCAGACAGCCTGTTTCATTAGAGGTGGATGTGGTGAACTGGAAACTAAACAACTTTAGGTGAAAACAAAAAAGTCAGATGTATTTCATAGAGAGACGTAATACCATCCATCCATCCATCCATTATCCGAACCACTTATCCTGCTCTCGGGTCGCGGGGGGGTAGACGTTATACCAATTTGTCAAAAAGTAAGAAAATACTCCCTTATCTACCTGGGTGTGGCAGTGTCTCAGAATTAGCCAGAATTAACATGCCCTGTTTATTCATATTTTTTGTTCTGTGATCCTGATAGGACCTTCCTAACAACATGATCCACCAAGTGGCCATCAAGTCCCTGCCCCAAGACTGGCTGTGGTGCGAGACCTGGTGCGACGATGGCTCCAAAGTCACGGCCAAGACCATAGACCTGGTGAGGCTCCCCGAATCTTTAAATTTGATTCTGAAGTTTGCGAGATGCTCATGAGGAGTGAAGGGGAGCTAAATGGCGTACTTAGGAGTAGAGGAACAATAATCTGACATTTACCTGCTCGCGCAGTGCAGGCTGGAAGTGTCGCACTCTCTCTGTCTCTCACCGCCAATCCTTCTTTGGCTTCACACTGATGAGAGGAAATAAATCTAGTCAATGACCACTCTGATCGCAGCTTTCATGCTTGGAGTAGTGGAACTGTGCCCGCTACGGTGCTAAGGAACTGGAACGAGCTCCGAGACACTGACACCGCCCATGACTCAGCCAGTATTTGGGGGAGAGTGGCGGGAAGGCTCCTGCAGTGTCTTAAACTAATTTAGCGAATTATTGGGATAGGGTCCAGTGGACTGAAATGTGAACATTTTTCTCATTTTAGCGAGGGACACCACTTTGACAATTTGGACACACGAGACACAGACTAATGTCCTTTTAAAAGAGCAGGAAATCAAATCGGGTTCAAATGTCTGCCGCGGGGAGCGAGGGCCTGGCCTCGCTGGGCAAAAGTGTCTTTGGTAGCTTGACTGATGTGTTTTGTCTGCTTATCTACTGTTGCAGTGCAATAACCCAAAGACCAAGGAGCCCAAGCTGACAGCGGCGGCGAGGATTGTGCCCGAGTGGGTCGAGTATGACAACAAGATCAAACAGTTCCTGAGTCGCGTTCATGAGCAGGGAGACGCAACGTCAGCACAGAAACCGAGTCCTGCTCCTTCACAACGTAAAACAGGTTAGCAACAACAGCAAAAACAACAAAACTGGAATGAGAAGATAGAGCAGGTTTCCTACTCTCTAGGAAATCATCTTCCAAGACATTTCCAAGACCGTTTTCATCACTTCTACTGGGATATACATGAAAGCCATTGCTGATGGCAGTTCATATTATGGAAGTCTCAACAGTCTCTAAATGGACTGTGTTACTTTAAGCTCGTCATTGAATGTCCCCCCAAAACATCAAGTGCTGACAATCTCAGCAGACAAAACATGCGATCTCAGATACAAATGATGCTAAAAACATGCCATCGCAATAGGTAAAAATACCATTTTATCACCCAATTTTACAGTTTTTCATGATCTCAGTAATATTTTCAGGACATTTGATCAATTTCACCGCAAGTTGAAAACTACTGCCGTATTTCCCGGGCTACAAGTGACCGAAGTACAGATCACTCTCAGCAAAAAATGAACCCAGGGCCTTCTTGCTGTGAGGCAACAGTGCTAACCACTGGGCCACCGTGCCCAGTGGTTAGCACTGTTGCCTGTACAGTAGAGTATATACAAAATTGTACAGTACAGTATACAGTATATACAAAATGGTTGGGAATGCGTGTGTGAATGTGTGGCATCCATTGTAAAGTGCTTTGAATGGTCGGTAGACTAGAAATGTGCTATATAAATGCTTTCCATTTATATATATATATATATATATATATATATACACTACCGTTCAAAAGTTTGGGATCACCCAAACAATTTCGTGTTTTCCATGAAAAGTCACACTTATTCACCACCATATGTTGTGAAATGAATAGAAAATAGAGTCAAGACATTGACAAGGTTAGAAATAATGATGTGTATTTGAAATAAGATTTTTTTTACATCAAACTTTGCTTTCGTCAAAGAATCCTCCATTTGCAGCAATTACAGCATTGCAGACCTTTGGCATTCTAGCTGTTAATTTGTTGAGGTAATCTGGAGAAATTGCACCCCACGCTTCCAGAAGCAGCTCCCACAAGTTGGATTGGTTGGATGGGCACTTCTTTGAGCAGATTGAGTTTCTGGAGCATCACATTTGTGGGGTCAATTAAACGCTCAAAATGGCCAGAAAAAGAGAACTTTCATCTGAAACTCGACAGTCTATTCTTGTTCTTAGAAATGAAGGCTATTCCATGCGAGAAATTGCTAAGAAATTGAAGATTTCCTACACCGGTGTGTACTACTCCCTTCAGAGGACAGCACAAACAGGCTCTAACAGGTACTATTTAATGAAGATGCCAGTTGGGGACCTGTGAGGCGTCTGTTTCTCAAACTAGAGACTCTAATGTACTTATCTTCTTGCTCAGTTGTGCAACGCGGCCTCCCACTTCTTTTTCTACTCTGGTTAGAGCCTGTTTGTGCTGTCCTCTGAAGGGAGTAGTACACACCGGTGTAGGAAATCTTCAATTTCTTAGCAATTTCTCGCATGGAATAGCCTTCATTTCTAAGAACAAGAATAGACTGTCGAGTTTCAGATGAAAGTTCTTTTTTTCTGGCCATTTTGAGCGTTTAATTGACCCCACAAATGTGATGCTCCAGAAACTCAATATGCTCAAAGAAGTGCCCATCCAACCAATCCAACTTGTGGGAGCTGCTTCTGGAAGCGTGGGGTGCAATTTCTCCAGATTACCTCAACAAATTAACAGCTAGAATGCCAAAGGTCTGCAATGCTGTAATTGCTGCAAATGGAGGATTCTTTGACGAAAGCAAAGTTTGATGTAAAAAAAATCTTATTTCAAATACAAATCATTATTTCTAACCTTGTCAATGTCTTGACTCTATTTTCTATTCATTTCACAACATATGGTGGTGAATAAGTGTGACTTTTCATGGAAAACACAAAATTGTTTGGGTGATCCCAAACTTTTGAACGGTAGTGTATATATATATATAACTTTGTTAAAAGAAACACTCAACGGTACGGAAAGTGCTCAACAAATAAGGAGCAAAATAATCCAGTGGGTAGTGGGTCAAGTAAGTTCTTTATGAGACAGGACAAGCCTGTTTCATGCTATTAGCAATCATCAGCTGTCAATAAAAGCCATCACCTACTTCTGTTCTGGGATCACTTGAGTATCAGAGAACATATTTCTTTGATATCGAGCATTATAATATATATCTTTTTTTTCTTTTTTTTGGTACCCAATTTTTGTTTTGTTTCAGCTGTTTGTTGGTAGTGTTTTCGTAGGATGGAGGAGTATCAAATCAAGGATGAAGACATTCCTTTCTAGGAGATTTAACTGTTCATTGGTTCACAACAGTAAAAATTTCACTTTTGATTAAGACTGAAAGAAACAAAATATTGAACAAGAATTGGGTTTTTTCTATTTTCTTAATAGCTAAACTAACTCTTTAATGTCATTCATTCATGCTTGTTATATTCATTCATTTGTGTCATTCATTCTCTTTTATTTACAAGTTACTTACAAATTACAGCAGAAGATCATTTATTTTATTTTATTTTTTTGTGCGTTTACTTAAAGGGTTGACATTTATTTGAGAGAGACGTTCCAGTCCATTAGTTAAATATTTGGACTTGGGTAGCATACTACTACCAGACCCTGGAATAAATGTCCTGTTACAGTACAATTTAAATCTGGTCTTATCTTGAGGTATTTCTGTTTAAAGAGGGACAAATAGATACTTGGTTACATACTGAATACTGAATACTGAATAAAGAGTCCGGAATAAGGAGGTTTTGGCATGAGTCAGGCTTGTACGGTCTCATAAAGAATTTGCTTGACTCTCTGGATTTTTATATATATATATAAACTGTCTTATAAAGAATGTACTTGACTATATATATATATACACACATATATGCACACATATATAAATTGTCTCATAAAGAATTTACTTGACTCGCTGGATTTTATATACAGTATATATATATATAGATATACTGTATCTATGATATTTGAGATATGACGTACATCCCTGTGTGTTAAGTCAGAGAAGCGAGTACTGTTGAGCGAATACAGCTAATACTCCTCACTGATGAGTATTCATTGTATTCTATTCCAGACTTATTTTCGCCACATTTCTTTCCAGTCTTACCTGATGACCAAGACTAATTTTCTTAACTGGTTGTTCTACCTGCTCATTTGCATTGCAGGCAACCAGCGTGATGAACTTTAGATTCCATCCACGGCACGACGGCGAGCAACTAGGCAACACTTTGCATCCAGTCCTCCTGCGAAGCTGGAAAACTCATCTCTGAGGGAGGATGCACATGTAACTAAAATGGAAGGAACCTCTGTCTGTATGTCTATCTGTCTGTTTGTCTGTCTGGCGACCGAACGTGCAGCGCCGCTCTGCCGTTGCAACCCACACTGTGGTCGGGGTGGGAGTACACCCAAACGGGCACCGCACTAGTTTCCAACAAAACAGTGACGTGTTATGCCCCTGACTCGGGAAGCCATGGAAGGATGGAGAGAAATTTCTGTTTTTAAAATGTGACTATTTTTATATGTCAAATCAATATGTGTCCTACAGAATCAATGCTAGATGAGGAAACTGTTAACCTCTAACTCCCGGCACACTATCAAGACGTCAGCAGTCAGAAGGTGCTTAGTAAGAGAATACTGGAATCAAGTAAACGCAGGGGCGACTCCAGAGAAGATTCTAGTTGTTACACAAATATTAGATGTGACACAGGATGTCGTTTGCACTGATGCAGCATGCAGAGTCAAGTGAGGCACATTAAAAAGTCATTTCAAACCATTTTAAATTTTTGAATAAATCTGGAGGCTTGTGTGATTTCTATTTCTAAAACATATTTAAAAGAAAAACCATGCATTATGGGTTCTAAATTGTTAACGACATTGCGTGTACAACACTGCTATGACTGTTATGGCCAAACCAAAGTTGTAGTGATTTGTTATTTGTTATTCAGATAATGTTGGAGAAGCAGCTCGTCCAAGAGACCCTTCCCACAACTTGGACACATGGTGTAGCCCCCGTATCTCTCCATGCCAAGTCACGCTGCACCAGGTATAATTGTTGATAGACGGATCGGGCTAGTCTTTATCGGCAGGTCACGGATCAGAGAATCCTCGTTTGCACACTAAAGGTCACGGATATAGACGGAATTAATAAGTTATTGTGCTACGTTTACATCTGTATATACAGTTTGTGCACCTGTGTGTGTGTGTTTGTCGAGTTCTAAACAGAATTTTCAATACCTACAGAACAAAAACAATATCTCTCAGGAAAGAAACTAGGTGTTGCTGCTCCACTGAAACGGTCCTTTTGACTGTCTTAATATAGGATGGTTGGGAACTCTGCTCTCATCACCCGTCTCTCACTCACATGTGTCGAATGGAAGTGTTTGCATAAGTGTCAAGTCATTTCAGGTTGAGAGAAATTAAAATATATCTTTGCTATAAATCTCCGTCATTAGTTTCTCTTTAAGCATGGTGTGTGGTTAAGTTTAGGGGTGATTTATGTTGAGTTGCTGTGATTTCAGCTTGGTAAAAATACCGAGAACCTTTTGGCTAAACCGCCACTCACGCGCTTCACATTTAAACAAGCTAAACCCGCAAATGGATTTTTCCCTCCCCAATTGTACCTGGCCAGTTACCCCACTCTTCCAAGCCGTCCCGGTCGCTGCCCCCACCCCCTCTGCCGATCCAGGGAGGGCTGCAGACTACCACATGCCTCCTCCGATACATGTGGAGTCATCAGCCGCTTCTTTTCACCTGACTGTGAGGAGTTTCGCCGGGGGGGAATCACGCTATTCCCCCTCCCCCGGCCAAGACACACATCCACACCCGGCTTCCCGCCCGCAGACACGGCCAATTGCGTTTTAGGGACGCCCGGCCAAGCCGCAGCTAACACGGGGATTCAAACCACCGATCCGTGTGTTGGTAGATAACGGAATAGACCGCCACGCCACCTGGACGCCCTTGTCTGAAAGCTTTGAGAAATTGTTTCAACCAACTGACACTGCAAGTGTTTGGGCAGCATTGGCGGGTATAAATGATTCATAACACAACATAACAGTATTGTTGGTGTGGGAGAGGCAAAAACAGTGACGGGCTGTAATTGAGTTGAGGAAAGGTGTAAATGCAATCTAAAAGCCTAAAAAAAAAACAAAACATACAAGCACAAATCGGTGAACCATTTCCCCGGCCGGGTGTGTAGAACAGCAAATCCTGAATTCAGAGGAGGCCAACTTCCTGTTGAAATGAACACTCATAAATACATCTTTATTTACAATTCAGAAAGACTCCATATAAAAATAGCGCTGTACTTATGTACAAATTAATCTTAATGTGAATTTTGAGAGTGAACAACACACCGACAGGATGTAGTGTTGCTTCGGAATTAACGCTTTACTCGTAATTAAAAATCCCTGCAAAAAGGAGCCGCTTCAAACATGGCAGACATTTGTTAGCATAGCAACAGACTTTTTCAGCGAGCGAGATCCCACATTTTACATTGGTCAACAACAAAGACACGTCAAGAGTATTCTCTGCAAATAAGTCACAGTTTCCTCCAACTTATCGAGTTTTTATGAGCTGGCATTCATCCCGCCAGCGTTTCCCTAAAAACAGGGAGGCAAATGGAAATAAGAGCAGAAAAAATTATTATCTCCATCTTCGCTGGCCAGGAGCTTCATCAGTTGAAGCCAAATTTGAAGCCGAAAGGTCCGGAGCCGAAGGGGTTGAAACCCTGGAAACCCTGGAATCCTCCGTGGAAATGGTGGTGACCTCTTTGCTGGCTCTCTGGGTCCATCGGGTCTTCCCCGTGGTCGAACTTCGTTCTCATCTCTGCAGGGAACGCACAGGTTGTAACGTCACTATACACATAACTACTAAGATGGGCGCTCATTAGGGGACTTTTAAAATAGCAGCTGATTTGGAAAGCTAAGAGCATCACACACACGACAGACGGCACATGCTATAAGATGATCTCTGCTGATTCTTGGCCTTAAGCAAACCTTGGGATTTAGCTTTGGCATCAAGTATCAGGCAAATGGGCCTGATTGTTCTCTTGTACCGACTCGGCCTTAAGACATATGACTGAACATTACTGCAAGTAGCACAGATGGAGATAAGAAAAATACAAGAACTGAAGCTGTGGCAGAGTAAAGGAATTAACAACCAAGGGAAAATGAGAGTGAAGGTGAGTCACAGACAAAATCAATCATGCATATCCTAATTTTTCATTTTTTGGATTTTTCCTCTCCAACTGTACTTGGCCAATTATCCCACTCTTCTGAGCTGTCCCGGTCGCTGCTCCACCCCCTCTGCAGACTACCACATGCCTCCTCCCATACATGTGGAGTCACCAGCCGCTTCTTTTCACCTGACAGTGAGGAGTTTCACCAGGGGACGTAGCGCGTGGGAGGATGACACTATTCCCCCTCCCCCCTGAACGGGCACCCCAACTGACCAGAGGAAGCACTAGTGCAGCAATCAGGACACGTACCCACATCCGGCTTCCCACCCACAGACACGGCCAATTGTGTCTGTAGGGACGCCCGACCAAGCCGGAGGTAACACGGGGGTTCGAACCAGTGATCCCCGTGTTGGTAGGCAACAGAATTAGATCACCATGCTACCTGGACACCTGCATATCCTAATTCGATATTACTTATCCAACATGTCAGATCAGTTTTGATGATGCATTCTAATGCTAACAAAAACAGAAGTGATCTGGGACCTCGTGTCCAACCGGACTGTGGACTATAGCTAACCTCCCTCCCTCCGTAGGTTGTGGTGGGTAGGCCTCAGTGACCCGTTATTCTGCATCAGTATCTCATTCTTCAGTGGAGTTTCATCTCCTGCTGACTTATTCCTGCTGGACATATTGTCAGCAGTTTGACATCCCAGAGCAGTCAACCCCCACTGAGGCCTGCGGAGACAGTCTACACACTTCAGCAGCACTCTGCTAACTCAGACCAAGTCAGGGTTTCAACTTCCTGAGTGGCAGAGCTTCAACTTGCTGACTGACATTTGTATACCTCTAGGCTGCCCCTCTGATGTTTCCACGAGAGGAAATAAATAAAAATTGCTGTTTCAAGAACTACTCTTGGTGCCTGCTTTTATTCAGTTTGGGAGCAGAATTTCTCCACAAACATACTAGTAGTGAGAGATACAAACCTGACGGAGTGGAGAAATAATGACATTACTAAAAGAGCAGCACAAGGTTGCTTTGAGACACAAACCTATTTCTCCTATGGTTGTAATTTTGAGTTATTTATGATGCAGGCAAAATGCAAAGTGCTTTAGCTCAGGGGTCTGAGCATGACTAACACTGAATAAGGGGTTGAACTCAATGAGACCCTCCTAAAAAAACAAAACTAAAGTATGTACATGTGGGGGCAGCACGGTAGTGCAGTGGTTAGCACGGCCGCCTCACAGCAATAAGGTCCTGGGTTTGAACCCCAGGGTAATCCAACCTTGGGGGTCGTCCCGGGTCGTCCTCTGTGTGGAGTTTGCATATTCTCCCTGTGTCTGCATGGGTTTCCTCCGGTTTCCTCCCACAGTCCAAAGACATGTAGGTCAGGTGAATCAGCCATACTAAAATTGCTCCTAGGTATGAATTGTGTGTGTGTGTGTGGGCCCTGTGTGATGGCCTGGCGGCCTGTCCAGGGTGTCTCCCCGCCTGCCGCCCATGACTGCTGGGATAGGCTCCAGCATCCCCGTGACCCTGAGAGCAGGATAAGCGATTCGGATAATGGATGGAGCTACATGTGGTACTGTAGTGCAGTGGGTAAAAAGTGTCAGCAGGCATATGGTTCTGAATATTGTGTCTTCGATAGGTACTTGAATGCAGAAGCAACAGGCAAACTGTTCCCTGCAGCTCCAGAGTTGAGCTACCATTCACCGGGTCACTGGCAGTGCCCCTTCAGACAGCTACAGAGTCCATGCATGCAACGGTCTTTTTACCTGGGTCAGTGAGCACCTCTTTGGCCTGAGCAATGTCTATGAACTTCTTCTCTGCCTTTTTCTTCTCCTCCGGGTCCCGGAAGTTGTCGGGGTGCCACTGCTGGGCCAGCTTCCTGTAGGCCTTAATAATGTCCTTTTTCTGGGCATTTCTGTGACGGTGACAACAGCAGCATGACTGTATCGTGTTAAACATGATGAGGGACAAGACAAAGCATTGCCTCTGCTTCTATTCAACCCAGACTAGTCAGGTTGGTGGCTAAGCGATGGCGGTACCCACCTCTTCACACCCAGGATCTTGTAGTAGTCCTTCCTCTGAGACTGCTTCAGGAGCCGCTGGGCTCTCTCGAGTCCCTCTTTAATTTGGCGGTCATTCTCGTCGTGACGACCAGCAGTCTCATAGTCCTTTATAGCTGAAATACAAATCAGAATATAAAGTGGATAATCAATGGTGTTTATTCATTGGAGAATATTTCCCTGCAGGCACCAGTGAAGTATCCCAGTATGTTAACACCATCATTCCCACAACAACCATCGGCATTGCTGACGTTTTCCACACCTCAATTTCTTTGAACAAATATTATGCCACAATAAACCCTGCAACGACTGTTCTTTGCCCTGACAGGTGGTGCTCTCTAACGCCCCCCCCCCGTGAAAAAAAAAAGCCCACGCCCCTATCTTGTGTAGTCATTTAGTAAGCTGGTTTATCTTGCGAGCCCCACCATCATCCTCCAGCTCATGGTGCACCATCAGCCTCTGGCTTGGTGTTAGCGTGCTTGTGCGCTGCTTTGAGGCTAGTTCACGCTTTTAGGTGTAATGAGGTGTGTGTTCACACACGCGGTGGTCTCTTCTGGGATTTGAAAGCGGAGGTTCTGACAGTTTAAAAGCCCACATGAGGCCTGAAGCTCCCACCTGCTGGTGCAGTCATGTCTAAGCAGACAGCTGCTCTGCCACAGCCGAACATCGCATGCGGCTGTGGGGCTGATGGAGAAGAGTGTGGGTTTTATTTCCTGCGGGTTGGTGTGCAAGACTGAAGACTCAGTATTTTTGATTTAGTTTTCTTGGGGGGGAGGGGCGGGGGGCAAATTTTCCCCCTTTTCTCCCCAATTTTATCCGACCAATTGCTCCACTCTTCCGAGCCGTCCCGGTCGCTGCTTCACCCCATCTACCGATCCGGGGAGGGCTGCAGACTACCATGTGCCTCCTCCGATACACGTGGAGTCACCACCAATTTTGTCTGTAGAGACGCCCAACCAAGCCGGAGGTAACACGGATTCGAACCGGCGATCCCCATGTTGGTAGGCAAAGGAATAGCCTGCCACGCCACCCGGACGCCCCTTGATTTGCTTTTAATTCCCTTTTACTATCCCTCATTTGCCTGTTCCATTGCTGGGCTGTTGCCCGTGTTATTATTCTGCACTTCCCTCTTCCTTGTTCTGAAAGGTGGAGAAATAAAAATTTAAATCATAAGTCAAACTCATCCTCTTTAATCCTCATCATCATCGTTATCTACGTTAAACATAAAACCGCTGCACTGACTGTATAATGGTAGACCATAGGCCAACACTAAAAACGACAACACACCGACTGATCATCTCGATGGACGGAGGTTTTATCCTACGCCACGTCTCTCTTCGGGTCTTACTGGGGGTTGTAAATATCCAAGTGAGTCTTTGGTTCTGAATGGAATTGAACAACTAGAGGGTAAAATCAGATGTAAGTCTGATTTGCTGTATGTACTTAAAAAAAAAAATGGTATGGCTTCTATTATTCCAGCCTGGTGTCTGGCTTGTTTCCTTCACAACACTCGGCTCCCAGTGCAATATTCCTCAGCTCTGTTTATAATGGGTTTTATCACTTCAGTTTATTACATCCAGAGCTTCCTATCAGTGTTATCAGGCAGGCTGCAGACAGCATGTGGAGCAGGTGTCGATACTGTCTAGAAAGGAATTTTTGCTTACCTACATCCACCGTTATAAAAAATAAAAACAATCCCGCTGTTTGTTGTTTGCATTTTGTTACTGTTGCATTCAAAGCAACCTTCTTAACCACAATCTCTTGTGTATGCTAACTGACCTGGCTAATAAAATCACAACCTCTTGTATATGCTGACTAACGTGGCTAGTAAAACCCATGCTGGCATTAAAACATTATTAGTTAGGTGTAAATGTGGTGATCTGCAGCACTCTGGAACCAGAACTTTAGAGGACATGCAATGAGTGATACCGTATCTCTTCTCTCTCCATTGAAATAATCAGTGTAATATGAGGCGTCCGGGTGGCATGGTGGTCTATTTCGTTGCCTACCAACACGGGGATCGGCGGTTCGAATCCCCGTGTTGCCTCCAGCTTGGTCGGGCGTCCCTACAGACACAAGTGGTCATGTCTGTGGGTGGGAAGCCAGATGTGGGGATGTGTCCTGATCACTACACTAGCGCCTCCTCTGGTCGATCGGGGCGCCTGTTCAAGTGGGGGGGGGGATATTTTGATCCTCTCACGCGCTACATCGCCCTGGTGAAACTCCTCACTGTCAGGTGAAAAGAAGCGGCTGGCGACTCCACGTGTATCGGAGGAGGCATGTGGTAGTCTGCAGCCCTCCCCGGATCGGCAGAGGGGGGTGGAGCAGCACCGGGACAGCTCGGAAGAGTGGGATAATTGGCCAGGTACAATTGAGGAGGAAAAAATGGGGGGGGGGGGTCCTTAAAAGAAAAGAGAAAAAAAAAAATCAGTGTTACAATAGCCTGTTGGTACCCTCAACAGGAGGGGGCAGCTTCCATGACATGCGTTCCTCTGAAACAGGACTGGCGGACAGTCATACAAGGTAGGCATGGATTTATAACGGAAATATCCACTCCGTGTTCGTACACACTAGCAGGAGAAAGCCAGACTGTGGGCAGGAGAGAGAGGAAAGGGACCTTCCATTAAGCATTTGGAATCTCAGTATTCCTAAATATTTCACCATCTCCCATTACAGGACTTGACAGTAGATAAGAGGGTCATGATTTCAAGCTACTCCCCCCACTGGCCTGCCAGGAAAGGCATTACAGAGCTGGTGGAACCTGTGTGTGTGTGTGTGTGTGTTGGCACGGCCATCTACAAATGGCTTCGGGCTTGATAAACGAGCACCTGTGCTTAACTCCAACCCCCGAGGCAGGGCAAGTGTAGATCATTCAGGTGGTGCTTATTTCTAACCCGGTTCCAGTCTGCAGGGGGAATGTGTCCTGTAGACTTCTAATGATACTGGACCGGCTCAGGGCAGGGAAGGAGGTACGCCGTTTAGAGCGATTCATTTTTCAGACGCAACACAGAAACATATGCTGGATACTGTAACTTAATTACAAGCACCGTGTGTGTACACACACACACACACACACACACACACACACACTTCGCCAAATCAGTTTTGAAATATGCGAAAAGGAAAGTGAAACGTGTCTTGGTAGAGTGGATGTAATTCACATCCCTCTCAGATGCCCATTTACTTCCAACACTGAAAGCAGCCGTTTGGACGGTAAAACGGTGCACTCTCCCATTCATCTGAACAAACAACCTACGTGACAAAAAAGTCTGACAACCCCATGAAGTTGAAAAGGAGAAATAACCGATCCGAAACCCACCAGGCATGGTCCATCCGCTACACCATGCCGGTGCTTACCTTCATTGTACTGCTCATCTTGGATGTAGGCCTCGGCTCTGTCCTTCAGTATGTTGACATTCTCTGGGTCTGACTGGAGGACCTCACTGCACACCGAGATCGCTTTGCTGGCCTGCTGGCCCTGGACAACACACATATTGTTAATTAGGTTACCTGTGATGACGTAGGTACAGGCTCCGTTCAGGAGCTTGTGGCACAAGTGAAGAAGGAAGGAGCCTTCCATACCTGTACAAGCGCATGGCAGATGCGCCCTTTGGCGTGGAGGGAGTAATGGAACACGTTAGGCTCAGTCTTCATCACCGCCTCATATTTTGTCACTGCATCCTCGTACCTAAAAAAAAAAAAAAAAAGGGGGGTGATACCATGTACAAACGTTGCCCCCTCCCATTTTTCTCCCCAACTGTATCCAGCCAATTACCCTACCCTTCTGAGCAGTTCGTCACTGCTCCACCCCCTCTGCCGATCCAAAGAGGGCTGCAAGACTACCACATGCCTCCTCCGATACATGTGGAGTCACCAGCCACTTCTTTTCACCTGACCGTGAGGAGTTTCGCCAGGGGGACGTAGTGCATGGGAGGATCACGCTATTCCCCCCAGTCCCCCCCCCCCCCCAACATGTGCCCCAACCGACCAGAGAAGGTGCTAGTGCAGTGACCAGGACACATATCCACATCCGGCTTCCCACCCGCAGACACGGCCAATTGTGTCTGTAGGGACACCCGACCAAACCGGAGGTAACACGGGGATTCAAATCAGCGATCCCCGTGTTGGTAGGCAACGGACTAGACTGCTATGCTACCCGGACATCCCATGTACAAAAGGTAAAAGGAGGATGTGACGATTGTTATAGGCTTGAAGTAACAAGGGTGTGACATTCAGCCACCCATATACCATTTCTATGTCTCATTGTGGAGTCGGATGCCAGTTAACATGGGACATCCGTTCAGGCTGAGATGTGAATCACATGTCCGTTTGTGACACCAGCAGGTGAGCGGGTAAGAAAGCAATCATTCTGATTTCCAGCTAATGTCAGACCTAGTGTAAAAGATATTGCACAGATGCACAACTGCAGGTATGACATTACGTGTACACACACTAACCTGTGTTCCTGGATAAGTTCCTCTGCAGACTGGATTTGTTTGCTGAGTTTCTTCACCTGCTTGTAGTGACTGAAACACTGCTTGTGATCAGGGTCCAGCTTCAGACATTCACGTACCTCACTGTAGATCAGAGGTAGGGTGATTAAATTTACAATTCTGAGGACTGTCATTTCTGTTTAACTTACTGTCACCTGTGGTGAGGCGTGGTAAATGCACTGGACTTCAATTCATTTGTTCCAGTGCTGTTGTGTCAGCACCTTTCCTACCGCCAAACAATAAGCTGTGGTAAAACCTGAGGTTTAGATATTGATTTTGGCTGAGCAATTTGATGCCCCGATAATTGGAGCACACCCTCCTGTCCCCCTTTTTAAATATGGGAACCACCACAGGTACTGTCCCCGACCTCCACGCGACACTGAAGAGGCGTGTCAGCCAAGACAGCCCAACAATGTCCAGAGCCTTCAGCATCTCAGGGCGACTCTCATCCACACCCAGCGCCTTGCCCCCAAGGAGCTTCTTAAAACTACCTCAGAGACCTCTGAGTCTTCAGACTCTACCTCCTCCACTGAGGACGTGTTAACCGGGTTCAGGAGCTCCTCAAAGTGTTCTTTCCACCACTCGACAACATCCCCAGTCCAGGTCAACAGTTTCCCTCCCCGGCTGAACACAGCCTGAATCAAGCCCTGCTTCCCTTTTCCGAGTCCCTTTCCTGAATAATTATTATTATCATATAAAAAGAATTACAGGATATGTGGATAGAATTGATAAGAATTTTGATGGAGCAGATGGTATTCCCACAAGTGGGGTTGCAGCAGAGGGCCAGGTATGTCACAGGATGTCCACGATAAATACATTTCGTTTGGAGACAGAAAATGGGATATTTATTTTGATTGTTAATCATCTTGCTTTTAACGGATAATGAGAATTTAGAGCTTATTTTTATGCACAGAATGTGTGCTGGGTCTGAGGCCAAACAAAATGTTCTGGCCCAGTAAATGACTGTACAAGTAAAATCTGATCAAGTAGAACAGTTTGAGAGTGGGTCTTACTTGAGGGACATCTCGTGGTCTCCAAGGTTATAGTAAATGGTGCTGAGCTTGTAGAAGGCCTGGGTGTTGTCATTCTTCAGCTTGGAGGCGGCTTTGAGGTCACTGATGGCCTTCCCTGTCTCTCCCATCCGAATGAAACATTCAGCTCGCAGCTCACGAGAAGCCACATCCCAGACGCATGTCTGGAGGCAAAACAGGCTGAACATAAATCTCGAGTGTGGCCGCATTTCAACACAAATGACCTGCATCACTGAAATGCTGCAACGGTGATCACGTTATGTTGAATGGTCTTCACAGGAGAAAAAATGGAAAGCTTTTGGCTGGTGGTGGAACTGCAGGTTGCTCACCTCAATGATGGTGTCTAGCTGAGCAGCAGCTTTCACATATTCCTCCTTGTCGAAGTCGCTGTGCACCTGTGTCACTAATCGCTGAATCTCATCTGACCTAGTCAGCTGACTCTGGGCCTCCCGTTCCTCTTTGTCACTGGGGTTGGACTTGAGCTGTAGCAAGAGGCAAGGTTTTAGATCAGATCAGAGCGGTTTAGTTTCTGACTGAATAGAACAGAGGAATTTTTCTGTTTGATGGAAGTTGTGTGTGTGTGTATGTGTGGGGGGTTGTTATTGAGGACACGGGAAGCACTTGGGAGATAGCGCCTGCCGCTACAGTAGAAGTCAAAGGTTAAAGCCAGGAACAACAACAACAAACAGGAAGCTATGCAGACAGTACACAAAGCAGCTACAATGTGCTTAGAAAAGTTTCATTTTTGTCCATCACCGACTGATTCCAAAATAAGATCTTCTTCTCCCAACATATTCTACCGCCAACCTTGACTCTTAAAAGCACTGCTAATCACAGCAGTGCTTACTTACCATTCCCCAAACCCATTACACTGTAATCTGCCTCATCACAGAGGTCGTCATATTCACAAAAGCAATCTTGGCTAATGGCACATCCTTTACAAATAGAACTGGCAATCCTTTAAGTGTTTCCTGCTAGCTCAGCCCGGGGAGGAGTGTAATGCATAAATGTGATGCATTACACCATGCCAGCGCATTGGACTGCTGAAACAGCAGGACAGCGTGCACCTCTAGCCAGACCTGTCGACATCATACCAGCAAAATATGGTCCACATAAAACTGCACAAGTCCAGATGCCTTTGGGCCAGTGTTGGGAATGTGGCTTCATGTCCTCTCGAAGCAGGGGGGCACACAATTTGATTTCAATTACAAAACTTTCCACACTTTGGGCACTCTCATATAAAGGATAGGATTTTGCCTGCATTAAAATTATCCAACCAATTTTACAGGGGGGATAACTCAGAACTGTGTTAGAGGGATGCCGACCCGCCACATGGCCTTGGTGTTATGTGATAAAACACGATAATCGCACCACCACCGCGGATAAGAGGGATTACTAAATCATTTCCCCCCTAGTGATAATCTCACTTCAGAATACACTAGCTTTTAATGGGATCAAAGAATTTAGAGTAGATCAGTAATAAGGGCATTTATGTCTCTTGTCACTCATGAAACCTCAGAGCACTTGAACTCTTAAGCCTTAATGAGCACCTGAAAATGTTATCTTATGCCCAACATGAGTGTGCTACCAGTTTAATTAACACAACCTTCTATGAAGACAGCTTATGAATACAGAATTTGCTTTTTTTAAAATTCCTATGCAGCCCACATACAGTACTACTGTAAGTGTTCTTTCTACACATTAAAATATAAGAAAATACCCATCTGTGGATATGCGTTACAATGCCATCTGTAGAGCCCTATCCTTGTGTAATCTTAAGATTCTGATAGCTTTGTTTGATCCTAAAAATTTCATCAAATGCTCTTAACCTCCAACAATCCCAAAACACAGTGAACAGCCCAAGTCTTCCTAAAAGGGATGAAAACCTGACTGTGCTTCATTACATCCTCTCAAATTATTAAATAGGTGGAAAACAGCAAGTTTACAATCATCTTGATTTACAAACCTGCCTTTTGCATTCTTAATTTTCCCCTAAAAAAATAGTGATGTGGAAAGCCTAGTACTCCAACTTAATTTCAAACTCACATCAATACCAACATCAAGCGTCTCCGCAACACCAAACTGATCACACAGATCAACACTGACACCTCCTGGTGAATTTCATCTATTCAATAGAAAAAAAAACTGCCATGCCTCAGTAAGCAATACCACAAAAAAAAAAAAAAAACATGAATTAGACATCATGCTCACCACTTTCTTGAAGTCACTCTCCGCTTCATCCAGCTTCCCCTGCTTCAGAAGGAGATTTCCTCTCTGAAGCCTTACCTGATGGAAGAGGGGGTTTGTTTAACTGAGAGACGCATTTTAAATCCAGTCTCGACTTTATTGACACAGCTGACACGACTGACCGGTTTCCCAAAACGTCCGTTATGCTTGGCTTTTCATTGTCTAGTCAAGACATGCCTAGAAAAGCAAATCACTTGGCACATGTAGCAGCTTCCCCCAATTAGATGGGTGTAGATGCACATAACTTAAGATTAAAAAAAAAAATTACAATGGATTTCTGTGAACGTAAGAATTTTGCAGAGAGCACCACGTTTAGACAGCCGGACCAACATACCAATACACAGACGAGACAGAGAGAGAGAGAGAGAAAGAGAGAGATGAACTGTAAGAGTGAGTTGTCTTGCACACAGTAGGACTCACAGATGTAAAGTCTGGCTTAAGTTCCACGACTCGACTCAGATCCGGCAGTGCAGATTTGGACTTCCCCATGGCTAGGTAAACTGTTGCTCTCCTGTAGAAGGCCATGTAGTTTTGGGGATCTCCATCTGGGACAAGGAGGAAGCAAAAATAATTGCGGGGGGGGGGGGGACGAAAGTTACAGGCTGCATGTTATATCACTCGGTGCAGGTGCGTTTCACAGCTCATCACTTCCGTCACTTACCAACAGCAGCGTGAAAGTGAGAGAGGGCATCGGCCAGCTGGCCGGCGGCGAGGAGCTTCTTCCCCATCTCCAGATGGTTTTCCACATCGCCGTCCCGGCCGCAGTCAGCCCCTAGGAAACACTCGGGTTCGTGATACGTATGCGTGCAGGGCATCCAGGCGTAAGCCTGAGCTGCCTCGTTCTTGCAGCCAGCCTGGGCTGCGTTGCTGCGACCCTCCCATTACAGAGGAGAGGCGAAGCCAGCAGACACCAAACATTACAGAAGCTGATTAATAATAATAATAATAATAATATGACCCCCCCCTCCCCAATTTGGATCAAAATAAGCGAACCACAGAATTCTATAAAGACGTGTCAGTCGGTCACTAGCCGGTCAGATGACGTCCCAAACCGGAGTGCTAGCTAGCTAGCTAGCTTGTGGTACAGCTGGTTCTCTTCATTTCAGTTGTCAAACAGTGGCGAGAGAAGAAGAAAAGCAAAGCAAGGTGTGCTGGTAGAGTTAGGGTTAGGTTAGCTAGCTAACTAGCTAGCTAGCTAACCTAATCCTGTCAGTTTCGGTTATCTCGGCTAGCTAACATGTTGAAGGTGTTTTGGTTTTTTGTTTTTGTTTTTGGACTTTTCAGATTTTGTTTTCAGGCTTGCTTCGCTCCGCATGAACAACAACGCCGGTCAAAGGTCAAAATGTACACTAAACTTGGGTGGGGGGCTGGGGGGAGTTGAACCCTTGGCTGTAGCGCTTACCTTCGTATCGCAGATCAAGCAAAACAAGAACATATGGGAAGTAAGTCAGGATTCTGTGAGCCACATGGTTCACTAAAACCATGGTTGATCCCGGCGAAGTCCTCGATACGGATCCTAATCGATGGCGGGCGTTGTTTCATCCAGACGCACGAAGCAAGTTTTGACAGTCCCATGGGGCGACGAGCCGAGTGGAGTCGGGGGCCACTTCACAAGCGGCTGGGGGGGGGGGGTGAAGACGAGACAGCGAGGCGAACGGGACCGGTCGTGGGCGGCCGTGATTGGCCGAATGGTCGGGAAGCCCCGCCCACCGCCGTCGGTTCAACGGAGAGCAGCCACGGCAGCACTAAGGGGAGCGTGTCAAAGCCTCGGTCCGCGACCAATGAGGACGCGCTCACGAGGCGTTCTTTCGTCGTTATTATTATTAATCATTAATTATTATTATCGTCGTGGGGTTTTTTTTTTTTAGACGCCAAGACACACGTAAGAGCTTAATACAACAGACCACGCACAAAATGGGAAATATTTTGTGACAGCTCCCCCCCCCCCCGTAAAAGCAAAGCTGACGTCATTAGGTCAGCGTCGACACAGTGTATCCTTTAATGGAAGAGCCGTAGGGACCCCCCGGGATGCGTGACTGAAATGAATGGTTTTCCGTAGGACGCTTCATCGACAGAAGAACTGCTGGCAAAGGTGGAAAGACAACTTAGAGGTTTTGCCAGAGTACAGATAAGATTCTTTTGTTTCTGGAGAACGACTTGTCAGGGCTGTCACTAAAGTCAAAGGGCAGCAATAAACACACACACACACACACACACACACACACACACACACACACACACACACACACACACACACACACACACACACACACACACACACACACACACACACACTTCAGCCTACTTGCCAAGACTGTCACTAAAGTCAAAGGGCAGCAATAAAACACACACATACACACACTTCAGCCTACTTGATTATGCAGGACATCATCCCGGATAGCAGAACTGCCGTGGCCCGGACCCGTCCCACACCCGACACTTCATCCGGCCCGCATACCGCGTGGAATGATGGCACTTGGGCGGTCCGCTCCTGTTTGCCAGATCTGGGCCAGAACCGAGCCATAGCAGTGCCACATATGTGCCAAAGGTGGCCCATATTTGTTTTGTGATATTTGGGCCATATTCACCATTTACCACACGGGCCACTTCAGGGCCACGTCCAGATCACATGTTGCCGAGAGCGCCGCGTCTTTGCCAAAAAAAGGCCCACATGTGATTTGGCATATTTGGGCCATATTTGCTACTATTATGCATGTGGACCACTTCAGGCTGACATCCATTTTGTCAGGGCCAGAAGAAGGCCGCCAGTGCCGCATCGCTGCCTGAAGTGGCCCACATCCGGATGCTGTCTGGGATTAAACAGTCATGGACTTTTCAAAATTAGAAACCAACGTAAACCCCCCAAAAAAGTTTATTGTTGTCAAATTACCTCATGAATAATTCAACAGGTTGTTGCGTGTGATCCTTCATGTGCATTGCCACAGTACTGAGTATCGGTTTCGGTATCATGAGACCTAAAGGTTTTTTATTAGGAATGCCAAATCTCATCTCACACGTGTACCTTAAAAAGCAGAGGTAAACACTTGGAAAAAACGAGTACACATCATACGTAGGCGTTTGTGCTGAATGACTTGCTGGTGCTGGTGCTGGTGCTGGTGCTGGTGCTGGTACTGGTGATCCCGGACACACTGGTGTCTCTGCTGACACTACTGGTCCGGGACTTCCTGCTCCCTGTCCGAACCGAGGACCCGGAGGCCCGCGGGGCCACGACAGCCGAGTAGGCATCCGGGGGCCGGTACACAGGGAGTCCTCTTTTCTTGGAGCTGTGAGATAAAATGGATGAAATGTATAAACGGCGTCACCTTTTTCATTCTCTTTTTGTTAAATAATAAAATAACTTGAGATGAATCGATACCTTGACTGGCACCCTTCCTTCCCAGCGAATGCGCTGCAAACGAGACCCCCAACGACAAGAAGAGTGGAGCCCCCCCAGCCAATAAACACACCAACTCCTATTTCAAACCTGCAAAAATAAAAATGCGTGCAGCAGACGTCGTGTTTTCGCCATTTCAAACCAAATCAAGTCACGTTTCAGGTTTGTTCCCCTTAATTACAACCACAACCCATTCTCCATCAGCTGAAAACAGAATGGGTGCCAGTGGGCGACGCCCCTTATTCGGATGAGGAAAAACTCCTTAAAAAAAACCCCACAAGACTACAAGTTACGGTATCTCAGAATGGACATTATTCAAATGAACATGCTATTCCTTTATTGTGTTCTCTTTTCACCACGTGCATGCCGGACGTGTGACACAATACAACTTGAGTTGCGGAAATCCGTTAGGTACTTAACTTACTTTTGAGCTTTGAAGTTGGGGTCCTGAAACTCTGCTCTTATTTTGTTTCCATAATAAGAAAAAGCCACCATGGAACACATCCCTGAAGCAAGAGGCACACACATATGGTCGTGATTATCGACAATCAAACGTCCTTTCCGGTGCTTCTAGTCGGTAGAATAGCTCGTGGAGGGTTTTACCTGAGATAAGGTAGTTCATCCCCCCTGCAAAAGTTACTCTTGCGTTGGCAATCTCCGATCCTCCGAGCTTGGTACACTTCATTCCCACTAGAACGAGAATCGATCCAAAGAAGGCCAGGATGATGGAAATGATGATGAGGGCGCGGCACATGTGAATGTCCCCTGTCCAAGAGGAACCACAAATAACCCACAAAAAAAAAAGTTGATGGTAAAATGTAAAGAAAAAAACTTTTTTTCAACTTTTTTATAGCCTATACTACAATTTTCACTTACAGTTTAGTGCGAGCATGGATGGAATTCCCTTGCAGTCAGATACCCCTGTTGAATCTGATATGCAGTCCTTCCAGAGGTTGGAGAAGTAGTTGGAGGTGGTCAGAACGATGCTGTCCACTTCGGACCAAGTCCAGATCTCGGTGGGCATGGTGGAACAGACGAGGATCCAGCCGCACACGCAGATCACAAAGCAGCCGATCTCCATGTACATGACCACAGTCCTGTACTTCATGTCTGCCTTTCAGCCGAGACACTCAAGACGGAGGACCGGGAAGCCCGAGACGGTACGAGGGAAAAAGTGGGCCTCGGCCCCCACCCTGAGCTGTGGAAACCTGCGAGCGGTCTGAAAGCGAAGTGGGCCTCGGTCCCCACCCTGAGCTGTGGAAACCTGCGAGCAGTCTGAAAGCAAAGTGGGCCTCGGTCCCCACCCTGAGCTGTGGAAACCTGCGAGCAGTCTGAAAGCAAAGTGGGCCTCGGTCCCCACCCTGAGCTGTGGAAACCTGCGAGCAGTCTGAAAGCGAAGGCGGCTTGCGGCTACGTCCGTCCACAGCCTCGTCCAACCACAGATAGACAGACATATGCAGTACACAAACCCGCAGGACAAGAGAGCGCTGCTTGTCTGTACCATGAGCGTATTCCTTTGGACTGTGATGTTGTTCCTTTTGTTTTGTGAAGGTCATTCTGACGACATGCCGTGTTTGTTATGGGTTAGACGGCCCACCGCCTACCACCATGAAGGAAGTTTTGTGTACCCTTTAGCGCCAGTTGCTGTTTTGCCAACGCTCGAGGCGTCTCATTTCAGATGGCGTGTGAAACGACTCGGAGTAATCGAGGGAAATGAAATCTTGAGAAACGTAATTTGCTCCCGAGAACCAAGATATGGATGGATTGTTGCACTCTCACTTTGATAATACATGCTAGATTTACTGCGTTTGTATGATCGTGTTGAAATTGGAACTGCGGTTAAATTAATGTGGGAAGGCTGGGGATAGATTTGGGTATCGTTACTAAATTCTGTGCTACAGAATATAGAAAGAAACCCATTGTTGGACATGCACAGTAATATTTATTTGTAAGTTCACAGTGACAGTGTTTCAAAACATTACATGTGTATGACTGATCATAATTACTGCGTTATAATGCACAAAGAGACCAAAAGTAGAAAAAATATCCATCCATCCATTATCCGAACCACTTATCCTGCTCTCAGGCTCGCGGGGATGCCGGAGCCTATCCCAGCAGTCACTGGGCGGCAGGCGGGGAGACACCCTGGACGGGCCGCCAGGCAATCACAGGGTCCACCCACCCACACACACACACACACACACACATACCTAGAGACAATTTAGTACGGCTGATTCACCTGACCTACATGTCTTTGGATTGTGGGAGGAAACCAGAGCACCCGGAGGAAACCCACACAGACACGGGGAGAACATGCAAACTCCACATAGGGGACGACCCGGGGCAACCCCCAAGGTTGGACTACCCCGGGGCTCGAACCCAGGACCTTCTTACTGTGAGGCAACCGCGCTAACCACTGCGCCACCGTGCCGCCCAGAAAAAAAATATATCCTATGTTATTTTTACCAATGAAAAGTGGCCACATATTGAAAACATCAAATAACTTACAATAGTTCAGTGTGAAGTACCAAATGGCATGACAATCAAAAACTACTGTCCTCATTTCCAGTCACAGGCCTCATCTTGTCTATGACACATGCTGGTGAATGTACTCTCAGAGTTGTAGTCATACAAAATATAAAAGCTCTTTTTTTTTTTCTCTTTACACAAATGCATCTCTTTCTGACAGTTTCTCCGGTGTCGTCCGTGAGATATTAGAGATTTTGGAGCTGATGGATCTTCCTGCGCCCCTGTAGGATCCGTACTGCCTGGATGGTCCGTAGTAGCCGGGGTACAGTGTCACGCCGCCAGAACGGGGGTCCATGTATGTTCGCGTACCGTAGACGTACATCGCTGTCCTGCAAGGCAAAAAATATTGATAGAGTGAATAGTGTGATGCAAGTTTTCCCACTCTGAGGAAAACAATGGTAAAAATTGACAACGATATATATTACCTTTCTGGGAAAATTACTCTGTAGACTGTAACTGCGTAGAGTACGGCCCCCAGAAGAATGAAGAAGCTTCCCACCAGCCCGAGAAATATGGGCGTTCCGATGTCATACCTGGGATTACATCACAAGTAAGGGAAATCGGCATAGTTTCACTGAAATGTGCCATGCAAACATACAGTGAAGACTTCTTCTGGACCGTTTCATGATCTGACAGCTTTTAGTAAATAGCCACGCGGCTCAGTGAAGCGTACCGCAGAACTCCGCGCTCCAAGGAGGCCGCAAAGGTCGTCCTGGCGATCCTGTTGATGTATAAGCAGTAGGCAGCGATATCCGCCAAACCTGTGTGGGAGGGGTTGCGGCGAAACCAGGAAAGGGTGAGGGTCAAAACATTTCTGTCATGCGCGGAAGGCTATAGCACGGTTCTGGGTCTCGGTACTTACCACCAACGAAATGAAACACCGATCCGGCAAGCAGCACTCTGTCCTTGGTCTTTTCTGGCCCGCCGATATAAGTGCACTCCATCCCAACGAAGCAACACACGGCGGCGAAAAACCCGAGTGTTAAGCCACACATTAGCAGGCCTCGCACTCCCTGGACATAAGCTGTGGAAATAATGACAATGGTAATTTGAATGAATAGATCTTCCGGAAGTGATTTATTGGCCCAATTTCAAACTTTAGCACGGTGTCGTATTTCTCCCGAAGCTAGAAAATGGTGCCGGCACAAGTGTGACATCTAATTACGTGCAATTTAGGGACTATGTTCATCCGGAGGCCTTTTCAGTATTCATGGCCTCAGAGTGAGCCCAGTGCCAATGCACCACAAATCTCTCCGTCCTGCGTCTATGTTGACGCACACTGTAACACAGAGGATCAAATTTGCGAGCGTTATTCCTTAGGCGGAGCACGTACCGGTGACGGACCAGAGCACCGGGTAGTCCCTGCAGTTGGTGACTGCCGTGGAGTCGGTGAAGCAGTCCCTCCACAGGTTAGACCAGTACCAGGCCACCTTGATGATGAAAGACCCCCCTTGTCCTCCGATCTGGGTGATCCTCCAGTAGTCCATGGCCATGGTGCACAGTACAAACAACCAGCCCAGTGTCGAGATCAGGAAGCCGAAAACTTGGACCAGGCTTTTTCTCATCTCTGCCGGGGGAGCGGAGGCGGAGGGTGGCCAGCTATCGCAGCTCCTGTGCGGAGGTGTTGGGTGGTAGATCGGCGGACACGGGGAACACACTCACAGTAGGCGTTCGCCCGGTTGATTGCGGGACGCTGACGCCTCTTGTTTCAGTTCAGCACGCCACAACAGCCGTGTGCGTCCACAGGATGACATGGTTTGTTTGCGCCATGTGGCGTCGGTGTTGATATGGGCTGCATGTCAGCATGGAAGATGTTTACTGTAAACTCTCAGGAGTGTGGCCTCCGCTTAAGACGGTCTGCCTCTCTAACTCCCCCCCCCCACTCCCAAGTCACTTAATTTACATTTATCAAGTAGCGCACCAAATGAGCTGCGAGGCAATAGAGCACATGTATATAAGACATGCGCTTTATATAAGACTTGAAGTTGTCAAATCTCTTTTCAGGAATCAGGTACAATTCATTGTCATTTCAGTCATGTACTTGTGCACGCAAAAGAAATGAAACCGGTTTCTCCCAGCCCACAGCAGCGCAACACGAAAACATAAAAACACATATTCAAAATTTCCCCAAAACGACACCACCCAAAACATGCAAAATAGGAGAGAACAAAGCCGCAAAAAAACAAACAAACAAACAAAAAACAACACACACAAACACATTCAGTTAGCAACACAGTCCATTCAGCACAGGGGCGGATCTACGGGGTGGCAAAGGGGTGTCCCAGAACCACCTCTGGGACACAGTCTTGCCACCCCTTTGCCACCCCAGGGAAAAAATCTCTAGATCCGCCACTGATTCAGCAACACAATCCAAAAAGTCCTCTGCCCAGGAGAACGGGCTGCAGTGTAGAACCTGATAATGTAATAAATCCCCATAATGTAATAAATCCCAGATAATGTAATAACTCTGATAATGTAATAACCCCCCCGATAATGTAATAACCCTGATAATGTAATAAATCCGCCCCCCCGATAATGTAATAACCCTGATAATGTAATAAATCCCCCCCGATAACGTAATAACCCAGATAATGTAATAACCCTGATAATATAATAACCCTGATAATGTAATAAAAAATGCACTTGAGGGCATTGAAAATGCAATAAAACCCGATAATGTAATAACTTCCCGATAACGTAATAAGGTGCATTTCCCGATAATGTAATAAACTTTTTGCCGATAATGTAATAAAGTGTTGCATTGACAGGAGGTTACTACGTGGTCAGGTTAGCCTTCATTTTGCAGGTCCTGATAATGTAATAATTCCCCAGTATTGTAATAATTTAACAGCAGACCACCTATTAATGGGTTCAAGTGGCGATACTGTGTTGGCAACTCTCGCTCCAGAGCTCTAGCGCCGCCAACAGGTCAAAGTTGGACGTGCAAATGCACTTTATTACATTATCGGGAAGTTATGACATTATCAGGAAGTTATGACATTATCAGGAAGTTATGACATTATCAGGTTTTATTGCATTTGCAATGGACTCAAGAGCAGCTTTTTATTACATTATCGGGGTTATTACTGTAACGTGCACGGATAAGAAGACACGCTGGCCGCTGACTTGCGGGTCTGACCCTTTAGTCTAGCGGTTAGCGATGTCTCCTGCGGTGCGGGCGTTACGGGTTCGCGCCCCGGCCGCGGCACTTCCTGTGGTTGCGTTGTCCCCCGAATTCGCTACATTATCGGGGATTTATTACATTATCAGGTTCTACATGCAGCCATGATGCATGGGCTGGTCTGGCCAAGCCACGTTTCTTATTTTACTCTATTTCTTTATGTTCCCTGAAATCTTTTTTAATTGTTGCGACCGTCCCCCAAAATTAGTTCCTACCCGCACAATAGGTTCCACCCGAGCGGTTTTAAACGCGCACCGTTTTGTTCCCCGGGGGGCGCTGTTTAGTGTGACACCTGTGGGCCTCGCCTCGGTGAGTCATGTTCTCTCTTCATTATCTCTTCATTTCATTTGCTTACTTAGTTATACTGTGGTGATTCACGCGCCACACAGTGCCGCGAGGCGCTGGAGAGCTTACCGGTCTGCCCCCCGCTGTAGAAAGGAGTTGCGGTTTGGATGGAGACCGTGTTATTCACGGCTAACTGAATTAGCCTCATGCTAGCCTCAGCGGGGCTCTGCGCGTGCTGGTCTCGCGGGTTAACGGGCAGCGTGCGAGGGTTGGGTTTTAATGGCGTCTCCTCACGCGGTCCACGTGAGGTTTTGTATTATTATTACTTGAAGAGCCCCGCTACAATGTAGCGGTTTGGTTATCCGCCCGTCTAAATCTCCCGCCTCTTCATCCTGCCAGCTAACCTCCTCCCCCTCCAACTCCCTCCCCCCAAATGCTCAGAATCACCTGAAATGCCGAGAAAAGTGGTTTTAAGCCATTTTTAGAAAATGCATATTTTGCATAATTATGCATAATTATGCATAACTGTTTTAATTTTCTGCTATTTTTCTGGTCCTCTCTGGAACAATACCTACCACCTCCCAAAAAATTGGGATCATAAGTGCCTTTTTGCAAAAATGCATATTTTGCATAATTATGCATAATTATAATTATTTTAATTTTCTGCTATTTTTCTGGTCCTCTCTGGAACAATACCTACCACCTCCAAAAAGAATTAGGATCATAAGTGCTTTAGTTTTCGGTCCCGCTATCTACACTTACTAACACACACACACACATTACGAAAGTATATGAGTAGATTATTATTATTATTATTATTAGTAGTAGTAGTAGTAGTAGTAGTAGTAGTATGCAGAGATGCAGAGGACAAGCTGTGTGACTCTTGCCTGTGTTTTTTTCTTTTTCTTGTGAAGAAGAGAACGAAACCCCGCAGACCCACAGACCCTACACAGTTGTTAGTCAGCTACACTAGCGGCTAGGTTAGCTTAGCCTGCCCCGCTTCCGCTTCCTCTCAGACCGCTCCCAGTGTTGCTCTTTGGGCCAAGCTCCGGGCAGGGCCCTGGCCCTTGGGCCCACAGGACCAAGCCCTCCCAGCCATTAAATGAAAAAAATAAAAAATAAAATCAATGATCAAAATAAAAACTTCACACGATGACACAAACTTCCCAGATAGCGAAGGTGCTGTGGCCCGGACCCGACCCACACCCGACACATTCACCCGGCCCACAAACCGCGTGGAATGATGGCACTTGGGCGGTCCGCTGCTGTTTGCCAGATCTGGGCCAGAACCAAGCCATAGCAATGCCGCATGTGCCACATATTTGCCAAAGGTGGTCCATATTTGTTTTGTGATATTTGGGTCATATTCACCATTTACCACACGGGACACTTCAGGGTCACATCCAGATCACATGTTGCCGAGAGCATGGGCGGGAAATCCCGGGGGGAACAGGGGGGACACGACCCCCCCCCCCACCATCCTGGGAAAAATATGATATACCCCCCCCCAATATTTCGCCCCTGGTTTACAGCACTACTTTTGGTGTCCCCCTCAGGAATTGCACTTGAGAAAATTTCATGTAATTGTCCCCTCCAAAGTTGATATCAGATTTTCACCCCTGGCCGAGAGCACCGCATCTTTGCCAAAAAAGGCCCACATTTGATTTGGCATATTTGGGCCATATTTGCTATTATACATGTGGGCCACTTCAGGCTCACATCCATTTTGTCAGGGCCAGAAGAAGGCCGTCAGTGCCGCATCATTTCCTGAAGTGGCCCACATCCGGATGCTGTCTGGGTTAGAAGCAGACGTAGACGCGGACACAGACACTGCATAGTCGGTACAGGGGGAGCCTGCTGCAAACGTGAGTTCGCGCCGCCGTCTTCCCACACTGGAAGCGATTTTGTGTTTTGCAGTAACATATAGTCCCAGCTGAGTACAATCAAATGAGTTTCTTAATTTTGGTAAACTCCGGAAGACCAGAAGCAGGCTCAGTGTTTACTCTGAATGGTCACACGTTCATAGAACCGATCCCACACTTGAACAAAATAAAATAATTAGAATCCACTGCATGTAAATGGCACGGTGGCGCAGTGGTTAGGGCGGTCGCCTCACAGCAAGAAGGTTCTGGGTTCGAGCCCCGGGGTAGACCAACCTTGGGGGTCGTCCCGGGTCGTCCTCTGTGTGGAGTTTGCATGTTCTCCCCGTGTCTGCGTGGGTTTCCTCCGGGTGCTCCGGTTTCCTCCCACAGTCCAAAGACATGTAGGTCAGGTGAATCGGCCGTACTACATTGTCCCTGTGTGTGTGTGTGTGTGTGTGTGTGTGTGTGTGTGTGTGTGTGTGTGTGTGTGTGTGTGTGTGTGTGTGTGTGTGTGTGTGTGTGTGTGTGTGTTTGTGTGGACCCTGTGATGGCCTGGCGGCCTGTCCATGGTGTCTCCCCGCCTGCTGCCCAATGACTGCTGGGATAGGCTCCAGCATCCCTGAGAGCAGGATAAGCAGTTTGGATAATGGATGGATGATAAATGATATTTATATTCAAACGGTGTTTCACTTTTTTTACCAAGAGCAACATTGTGTGTTCATATAGTGTGTATATACATGCACGCCACGTCCCGACTGCAAGGACAAACAAAGGAAATGAGACGCTCCAAGTTACAGCCTTTTTTTTTTTAATAAACTTTATTTAACTACAGTTGGAAAGTGCTGTGCAAAATAAAGAAAACTGAATACATAAATAAAAAAAAAAATAACGAAGGTCGACCGAAACGATAAAATGAGAATGAATAATAGGTAAAGGGAAACGACCAGTGACTTTGGTAGAAGTCTAGGTTTTACCGGAAAGGCCGGACTTTAAATCGTGGTCTTTAAAGTTGGGCAAAACGACAGAACTTCATATTTTTCGACTCCCTTGCTCGAGAGTATGCACATCACGAGATTCTAGTTAATGGTTATGTCAACGGAAAGGAGGTTTGAGAGCAAGATCATCTGTGTTAGACATAGTTTTAAATACCGTCATTACAGATTAACAACTGTTGGGGGGGGGGGCTACAGTTAGAATTCAAAGCACCAATGGTGCATTGCGCATTTTGTTACTACACAAAGTTATAAAAAGACCTGGAAAACAATCAAAAGTTGAACTGTGCATGCATTACATTTAAAAAAAACTTTTGACCAAATGCATTTGATTTTTATTTGCACCAATAGTTCACTTTTTTTTTTTTACATGGACTTGTTAAAGCCTAACACGTGCATAATCCTGTAATATTGTGTAGGAAGATGGCATTGCTGTTTAGAAAATGCAGGTCTCCGGAGACCAGATAGTGAACTCCATCATCCGCGTTTTAAACCTCGCCCTCGGGAATAAACATGCACAGTGTTTCATGTATGATTGCTGTCGAGTCACCAGTAGTCGACCTCAGCAAAACCTGCTATATTGTCCGCGCGGAAGCCACAATTTTAATATAACAGTATAACCTTTGCAAATACATGTCAAGATGAGTCAGCACCTTCGTCCAAGAAAGTGTTTTATGTTCACATCCCCTCACACATACGCGTTCTTATCAAAGTGCTGCATTCTGGAGGAGGTGCTGTACCCGGGTGGAGGCCTCTGGTTTATAGTCTTGGTTTGTCCTCTTGTGCTGGAAGTGATATGGGAGTGGGAGGCGGCGCCTTTGTAGATATAGCTTACTCGACTATGGCTGTAAGAGAGACGGAATGTGGATTCACTGGCAAATCAAAAGCCTAAACGAATCATCAAAATTGATGCACGCTTCCCAGTGTTTGCCCATTTCCATATAAAGTACACAACTTCTTATCTGCTGTGTGACATGCACATTGTAGTTCTTGATGCCAGATGGGCCACTTAAATGCAAGAATGCTGACAACACGCGTAAAAGGCTTGAATATAGTTGCAGTAGGGAGATTTGGTTTGTTGTGTTTTTGCCCCATACGCACCTTTTGGTGACAGTGTCTGCGATGGAGAAGCAGAACATGCCTCCCCCTAGGATACAGAGGATGGAGCCGGCCCAGCCAATGAACAGAGCAGCACCCAGCTCGTACCTGGAGACGTGGAGCAAGTTAACCAACAGCAGCAATGACTTGATCTGCAGAGCCGTGTTAACAGCATGACATGATGCGTCAGAAAGGTAACTCACTTCTGGGCCACAAACATGGGGTCAAAGAACTCGGATGTTATTCGGTGTGCATAGATGGAACATGCAGAAAGCGAGCAGAGGCCTGGGGAGAAGAAGAAACCAAATATTGGGTGCGAAAGGATCGAAAGAGAGTGCTGTTACACAGATGGTTCTAGTATCACTGTGCACTTACCACTGAGGATGAAATTAACACCCGCAAAGCAGGCAATTTTGGCCTTGCTTTGGTCAGTTCCTCCAATTTTGGTGCATTTCATCCCAACAAGGGCAAAGATGGCACCAAAGAAACCCAGACAGACAGCCGCAATCATCAATCCTCTGCAAGCCTGAATGTAAGCTGGAAGAACAAAATACCGGGGTCAGCTTATTGGAGGTATATAGCTCTGTGGTTTTGTATTTCCTGTGTGCTCACACCCTCATGTCCCCATGACTTGCACAGGGTCAGCAACTGCGATAGATGAGGATAAATTTACATACAAAGCACAAAGGACAATTTGTCTGCAGTAACCGTTATTGTTTTCAAGGTGGTCATACTATGGTGATGACCGCTTTTGTGTGAGCCCTGCCATTGAGATGTGATTTAGAGGCAAATATTACCTTGGTGGTTAACCCCTGAAATTATTCAACCGTGGTGGAAACAGCCTGCAGCTCCCAGTAAATCTCATTTATTGCTTTCAAGTCCCAAGAACTAAGGCTAAACATTGACATGTTTGGAGGTGAATGAGTTGTTCCCGGGAGAGCGACTCGCTTTCGGGCTTCGACACGTCTATTAGCCCTGAAAAGTTCAGACCGGCAATGAGCTTCAACTTGAACTCTGACGAAAGTTTGAATTTGGTAAAGTGGCTGCAAATCACCCAACTCTCATCATGGGCTAGGACACGACAGATAGGCCAGTGCTACTGTCTGCATCACAAATTGGCAGGATAACCTCCACGAGGCTTACAACATGTCCCTTCTAACATTAATCAGTGTCATAATTGTGAATAATCTGACCAAAAAACCAAAAAACAAACAAACAGTAGAACACATGAACTGACTCAACACTTTAAAATGAAGCTATTTTGACAAAAATCTGTAACTCCATACAATCAGTCACCTCTCAACGACCCAGAAGATTGTTCCACTTCATCTATAATAAGAAATGAAAAAAGAAATAGAATAAAGAGCTGACCGTCCAATGCCAGCATCGAGGGAAAGTCTTTACAGTTGGAAACTCCAGTGGAGTCCGTGACGCAGGTCTTCCATAAATTGGACCAGAAGGTGGCTGTGGTGATAACGGTCCCGTCAAGAGAAGATACCTTCCAGTAGTCCGTGGGCAAGGTGGACGATATTAGCACCCATCCAGAGGTGGTCAGAACAAAAGCCAGGATCTCCGTGGCCATGCTACTCATGTCGGACGAGGTTACTCGTCTGCCGGGTCCTTGCTTTCGAGGTTGGTGGGGACCACAAGTAGGATTACAGGTTCCCCCTGCTCAGTCGAGGCTTGTTGAACAGAGAGCCAGGATTCGTCACCAGTAAGTTAAATAGATTTGCCGGGATTGATGGTCAAAGTTAATGTGTTGTGGTCTGTTATGTATTCCGTTGGGAGGGGTTTGGCCCTAAACATCAACAAGCGGTCAGTGGTCTTATATATCTTCCTCCACCCCCTAAGCTTATACGCGTCACTCTGACTCACTGTGATGGGTGATGGAGACGGCAGCAGGTAGAAGAGGGTCAAAAGTTGTGGATGTAATAAGGGTAACTTGATGATGCTGTTTCACATTGTAGGAAACAACTGCACATGCGAGTGTGTTGCGTGTGTGTGTGTGTGTGTGTGTGTTGCGTGTGTGCTGTGTCTAGTACGTGTGCATGTTAGCGTGTGTGTGTATCTGTGTGTGGTGAATCGTGCTTGTGATGCTTTTTAAAATAATCAGGTGAGGGGGCATACAGAGAACACTGACTGGAGAGTGGGAGAGTTGGGGAGGGGGACAGCGTCCGCCCTTGTCTTGTCCCCTATAATTAACTCACAAGGGGAGTGGCCGAGCGAGAAGTTTCTCAAACGGCGGAAATAGCAAGATAAAGATGACATATTAAGTGCGCATCGCTCACACCTGTCAGCTGTCTCTGGGACACGGGGGGGGGGGAGGATTTGCTGCCAAATGGTGAGTAATGCGTTAATAAAGTTAGAGATGAGGAACGACATGGGTGACACCACAAACGGCCTCTACCAACGGAAAATGGGAACAGGATACTGACGAAACACTGAGAGCGCAATGGACTCATTCAAGTTTTTCTCCACCTTTCTCTGCGTTATGAGTTGAGTTAGTGCCCCATCCTTTGGCTGCACATGGCCATGCACAGTTTCTGCTGTTACAGTACATCTGCCGCTAGATGGAACCAAAGTTCCCGAGGCACTGAGAAAAGGGAAAGGAGTTTGTCTCTCGTCTTTTGACTTCCACTCTGTGCATTGTGCACAAGGTGCTCCTTGTTTTCAAGGTTTAGTTGACCGGTGACAGGAAAAAGGAGCTATAAGTAAGATACAAAAACCTTATCAAGGCACTCTCACGTGCACTGCATTTAATAAACATCTATCTTCAGTTCAGTAATCCAGGCTAAGAAGGTGCACAGATAAAAAATGAAAAATACATTAAAGCCACGTTTATTACAAAATAGGGGCATGTTAGGGTGGCACGGTGGCACAGTGGTTAGGGCAGTCGCCTCACAGCAAGAAGGGCCTGGTTTTGAGCCTCAGGGTTGTCCAACCTTGGGGGTCGTCCCAGGTCGTCCTCTGTGTGGAGTTTGCATGTTCTCCCTGTGTCTGCGTGGGTTTCCTCCGGGTGCTCTGGTTTCCTCCCCACAGTCCGAAGACATGTAGGTCAGGTGAATCGGCTGTACTAAAAATTGCCCCTAGATATGAATGTGTGTGTGTGTGTGGGCCCTGTGTGATGGCCTGGCGGCCTGTCCAGGGTGTCTCCCCGCCTGCCGCCCAGTGACTGCTGGGATCGGCTCCAGCATCCCCGCGACCCTGAGAGCAGGATAAGCGGCTCGGATAATGGATGGATGGAGGGGCATATTAGCCGAGGAATCGACAGTGACAATTAAGGTTTGCAATCGCAGTGATAACTTACTAATCATCCACATGTAAACCGAAAGATCAGCACACACATAAGAGTTACTGGGTACCTCATTCACACTGGATACTCTCAAGGTCGCAAGGCATAAGAATTCACGGGTGTCAATCAAGAAAACAATAACAGCTTCAATCGGTTGTCATTTGATGTCACGGCAGTATCAAGTTTACAAGATCTCAAGTAGAGAACAATCCCTTACAAACACCGGGCAACAGTATGAGGATGAAGGTTCGAGTTCGCTTATATCCATCCATCCATCCATCCATTATCCGAGCCGCTTATCCTCCTCTCAGGGTCGCGGGGATGCTGAAGCCTATCCCAGCGGTCATTGGGTGGCAGGCGGGGAGACGCCCTGGAAAGACCTCCAGGCCATCACACAGGGCCAACACACACACTCGCACACATTCATACCGAGGGGCAATTGTAGTACGGCCGATTCACCCGACCTACATGTCTTTGGACTGTGCATGCAAACTCCACATGCAAACTCCACACATAGGACGACCCGAGGCAACCCCCAAGGTTGGACTACCCCGGGGCTCGAACCCAGGACCCTCTTGCTGTGAGGCGACTGCGCTAACCACTGTTCTACCGTGCTGCCGAGTTCGCTTAAATGTACCTCCATATATGTGCTTTTACTCTCAAGACACTCCAGTAAAACACCAAAGAGGGAGGCAACAGCAGCCAATTTCACACTTCCAAACAACTTCCCGTTGGATCTGCCCAGTGTGTAAAAACTTGTTACATATTGGTATATGTCGACAGGAAATGCGGTGTGTGCTTTGCCAAATGCTTCTGCTTGTGCATTTTTTTTCCTCTCTTTTTGCAAGAAGGGCTGGAAAAAGTTATTGTTGTGTAGGACTGGACGGGATTCCTCCCCTTGACTTCCAGTTTTCAATTTTACGTCTATTTAATAGAGCTGTTTGCATTCCTCTACTGGGCCTATAAAAGAACGTCTGTGAGTCAGTCACTCCCAGTTTGATATTTCCCTCAAAGGGATTACACATTTGTCAATACAAACATCTTTGCTCCCGCCTCAAACACAAATGAATATCGTCGAGTGTCCCCCCCCCCCCCGAGTTTGTTCCATGTAAAACTGTATCGTGAAATTTAAAGCAATATTCTGAAAACTGAACAATGGATTTTACTTCATTTTCTGTGAGTTCTGCCAAATGTGTGTCAATATTCATAAGTTAATCATAGAGAGAAGAACCACCTCCACCTTTAATCCTTCACAATGAATCACATGACTGTTCCCCGATGAAAGAAAACAGCCGGCCATATAAAAAAATGCAAAATTATACCTCAGATCTACCACCAAAAAGCAGTTCTGATTAGTATTTTATCTGCAGCTTTAGATATTTTCATAAAAACCTTACGCAAGAGTTGAATGGGTGTCTACAAGATCTGACATGTAGTTTGGAGCCGATGTTGTGCAGTTCACAGCCGAGACATATTTAGGGTAAGTCTACACCACGTTGCTGATAACGCCATAAATTACAGCATGAGAAAATATGCAAAACATACAATATGCATGTCTTGATGCATGCTCAATAATCCAGGTAAGAAAATCAAAGAAGGTTGAATCGGTTCATCTGGATACAATGTTTATGAAACGTATCTGTCAGTAAACATTGTATCCAGATGAACTGATTCAACCTTTGATAATAATTGTATCAGTCAATAAACATTGTATCCAGGTGAACCGATTCAGCCTTCTTTGATAATAATGGTATCTGTATCTGTATCAATACACAGTTACATAAAAGCAAATCAGACTACAATTTCAGACACTGCCCAGAATAAAAACAAACGATGGTATTTCATAAAAGATCTGTCAAATGATATGTTATTTTACAAACCCTAGACTTTGGAATCATTGAATAATAGTTGGCAGGCAACAGATTCCTCTGAAAACTGAATATATGGTGTTTTTCAGATTAACTCTTTAGACCTCGGTGGTTTGCTATCGACCATAAACACGGAGGTAGCATTACACAGCTTCAAGGCCTAAAGCTATAACATACAGAGTTTGTGCAAGCTCAAAATGAAAAACAAACAAGCTTCGACTCACCTTCTAATTTGAGGATAGTATGATGTGGTCTGCAGTGAAGGGCCCCAATGGCGTTTCCAGCACAGTTGTTCCACAGTCCCTGGAGTACCCATGTTGCTGTGATGACTGAGGATGCTCTGCTTGTGGCCCGCCACTCGTTCGACACCGTGGCACCGATGGTGGCGCCCAGCCCCGCCAGGCCACCCAAGAGAGCCAGGATCTGTACACCCGACATTTTTGTAAGTTCAAGATATATGTATAGCCTTTAAGAAGACTGAAGAAATTTTTATAAAATTGCCCCAGGCAAGCACATTACACTGTGGACATGTGTTTCAGTGAGATGATTGACTTTTGGGACATCTTGCCTTGTTTTGCTCAGTGGCTAGGGATGGACATGGGTGCACCAGAAGTAAAAGAGTAAAGGAAGCCTGGATGGACAGTTAGTTATTAAATTGGAGCGAGCAGCGTTTGAGAGGGTCCTTTCACCTTGTTTTGTCTTTTTTGTGTGTTCCAGCTTTAGCCTGGAAGTAAAGTCAAGTATCATATTAACATGAAAAATAATAAAGAAGTAGGCTAATCAGTAATCCTGAAGACTAGGGAAAGGTGACAAAGTCCAGCCATCGGTTAAATTGTTTCAGCCCACAAGATTTAGCGACAGGAAATGACAAATGACTGTCAGTTTAATTTAATTTAAGTGTGCAATATGCTTCTCATCATGTTCAGTAGTCTCTTACCACGAGTGTCCAGATCTATGGCCAGCAACAAGGAAACGTTCCACCTGATGACAAAGATGCTGATCAAATATCGAAATATATCACACAACACGTGTCTTCTTCTTATTTTGCAAGTTATCTGTTCATATGGAGCTTAGAGTTGTAATCATTTGAAAAAATAAACTAAAACATGAGCAGCTAAAGCAATCAATAATAAAGTGACTTGGTTTACAGCATAAACTATTTGATATCGTTCAGTTAATTTATATCACTTGGGCATCACATATAAGTAAGCTATTGGCTAATGTTGGGTAAACTCAAATTCACCTTTCCGTTTCATACAAACCATTAAGATTTATCAAATGTAAATAGTTAAACCATCTTAGTCATAGCTCCTTGAAGATTTGACCTTACACTGAACTTTCTAAACTTGCCCAGTTCTTCCTTGTTAACTAAGGTTGAACTGAGGCAAGACTGAGGAATGTAACTGAAAAACATGATTTGTTTTCTATGAATATGGAGGTCAGAACAGCTGAGATCTTTAGATGGAAAGATAGACGTAGATTATAGATATTGATAATGCTACACACAGAGAGAGACAGACAGATAGACAATAGATATAATGCTGTATAGATAGATACACTATATGTACAAAAGTATTGGGACACCTGGCCATTAAACCTACAGGAGCTTTTATGATGTCCCATTATAAATCCATGATAGGCATTAATATGGAGTAGCCCCCCCCCCTTGCAGCTATAACAGCTTCCACTCTTCTGGGAAGACTTTCCACAAGAATTTGAAGTGTGTCGTTGGGAATTTTTGCCCATTCACCCAGAGGAGCATTTTGTGAGGTCAGGCACTGATGTTGGACGAGAAGACCTGGCTCACAATCTCCGTTCTAGTTCATCCCAATGGTGTTCGATGGGGTTGAGGTCAGGGCTCTGTGCAGGCCAGTCAAGTTCTTCCACACCAAACTCACCCAACCATGTGGACCTTGGTTTGTGCACTGGGGCACAGTCATGCTGGAACGGAAAAGGGCCCTGCCCAAATTGTCCCCACAAAGGTGGAAACATAGAATTGTCCAAAATGTCTTGGTAGGCTGGAGCATTAAGACTTCCCTTCACTGGAACTAAGGGGCCTAGCCCAACCCCTGAAAAACAACCCCATACTATTATCCCTCCTCCACCAAACTTTGCAGTTGGCATAATACAGTCAGGCAGGTAACGTTCTCCTGGCATCTGCCAAACCCAGACTCGTCCATCAGACTGCCAGACAGAGAAGCGTGACTCGTCACTCCACAGAACATGTTTTCACTGCTCCAGAGTCCAGTGGCGGCGTGCTTTACACCACTCCATCCAGCGCGTGGCATTTTGCTTGGTGATGTAAGGCTTGCGTGCAGCTGCTCGGCACACAGTTGTTGTGCTGATGTTAATGCCAGAGGAAGTTTGGAACTCTGCAGTTATCGAGTCAACAGAGCGTTGGCAACTTTTATGCACTATGCGCCTCAGTACTCGTTGACCCCGCTATGTGACTTTATGTGGTCTGCCACTTCGTGGGTGAGTTGCTGTTGTTCCTAAACCTTCCACTTTTCAATAATACTACTTACAGTTGACCGTGGAATATCTAGCAGGGAAGAAATTTCACGAACTGACTTACTGCAAAGGTGGCATCCTATGACAGTACCATTCTTGAATTCACTGAGCTCTTCAGAATGACCCATTCTTTCACAAATGTTTGTAAATGCAGTCTGCATGGCTAGCTGCTTGATTTTATACACCTGTGGCAATGGGTCTGAATGAAACACCCGAATTCAATGATTAAGAAGTGTGTCCCAATACTTTTGTCCATATAGTGTAGATAGATAGATAGATAGATAGATAGATAGATAGATAGATAGATAGATAGATAGATAGATAGATAGATAGATAGATAGATAGAAGGTATAATTCTATAAACCCAGTCACTTGGGGATGCAAAATGTGGGGGTTGTGGGGCGGTACAGTGACCCAGTGGTTAGCGCTGTCGCCTCACAGTAGGAAGGTCCTGAGTTTGAACCCCGGGGTTGTCCAACCTTGGGGGTCATCCCAGGTTGTCCTTTGTGTGGAGTTTGCATGTTCTCCCCGTGTCTGGGGTGGATTTTCTGCAGGGGCTCCAGTTTTCCCCACCATCAAAAAGACTTGCATGTTAGGGTTAGTACTCCTGTCTGTGCCCCTGACCGAGGCATGACAAGACAAACTGGAGATGGTCCCCAGGTGCTGCACGGCGGCTGCCCACTGCTCCTAGCTACACAGCTAGGATGGGTTAAATATAGAGAGAAATTTCCCCACGGGAATTAATATAGTATATCAAAATCAAATAAAAAAAAAAGCCAGGTCATTCTTAGTGCCGGTCCCAGGCCTGGATAAATAGGGAGGGTTGAATCGGGAAGGGCATCTGGTGAAAAAATCTTTGCCAAATCAAATATGCATATAATAAATCAGATTTCCATACCAGATCGGCTGAGGCCCGGATTTCCAATGACCGCCACTGGTACTGTTGGCCAGCAGGGTTCTGGTGGAAACTATGCTACTGTTGAGCGAATGAGGAGGAGAGGGGGGGAAGGCATGTCCAGAGGCAGTGGGAGAGGAGGAAGTGTAAGAGTGTGGAGGTGAGAGTCAGAACTTTGAATGTTGGCAATATGACTGGTAAAGGGAAGAGCTGGCTGATATGATGGAGAGAAGGAAGGTAGATATACTGTGTGTGCATGAGACCAGGTGGAAGGGGAGTAAGGCCAGGAGCATCAGAGGTGGGTTCAAACTCCTCTACCATGATGTGGATTAGTGGAGAAATTGGGTAGAAGTAATCTTGAAGTAAGCATATGTCAACAATGTGTTGGACATGAAGAGAGTGTCGGACAGAATGATGAGTATGAAGCTAGAAATCAAAGGTCTGATGATGAATGTTGTCAGTGCATATGCCCCGCAAGTTGGGTGTGAGATTGAAGAGAAAGAAGAATTCTGAAGTGAGTTGGATGAAGTGGTGGAGAGTGTACCCAAAAGCGGAGAGAGAGTTGATTGGAGTGGACTTCAATGGGCATGTTGGTGAAGGGAACGGAGGTGATGGGTAGGTATGGTGTCAAGGAAAGGAATGTGGAAGGATAGATGGTGGTGGATTTTGCGAAAAGGATGGAAATGGCTGTGGTGAATACATATTTCAAGAAGTGGGAGGAACACAGGGTGATGTATAAGAGTGGAGGAGGGTGCACACGGGTGGACTATATCTTATGCAAGAGGCGATCTGAAAGTGATTGGAGACTGCAAGGTGGTGACTGGGGAGAACGTAACTAGCCGGCATTGGATGGTGGTCTGTAGGATGACTTTGGAGATCAAGAAGAGGGAAAGAGGGAATGCAGAACCAAGGATCAAATTGTGGAAGTTGAAGAAGGAAGACTGTTGTGTGGAGTTCAGGCAGGAGTTAAGACAGGCACTAGGTTGTCGTGAAGAGTTGCGGGATGGCTGGGCAACCACTGCAGAAATAATGAGGGAGACCGCTAGGAGGGTACTTGGTGTTTCATCTGCACAGAGGAAGGAAGACAAGGAGACTTGATGATGGAATGAGGAAGTACAGGAAAGTATTCGGAGGAAGAGGTTGGTGAAGAAGAAGTGAGATAGTCAGAGAAAGGAAGAAAGTAGACAGGAGTACAAGGAGATGCGGTGTAAGGCAAAGAGAGGTGGTGAAGGAAAAGGAAAGGCATATGGCGAGTTGTATGAGAAGTTGGACACTAAGGAAGGAGACTTTTACTGCTTGGCTAGACAGAGGGAGCAAGCTGGGAAGGATGTGCAGCAGGTTCAGTTGATGAAGGATAGAGATGGGAATGTGCTGACAAATGAGTACAGTGTGTTGAGAAGGTTGATGGAGTACTTTGAGGGGCTGATGAATGAAGAAAGTGAGAGAGAGCGAGTAGGTAGGATGATGTGGGGAATCAGGAAGTGCGGTGAATTAGCAAGGAGGAAGTGAGGGCAGCTATGAAGAGGATGAAGAGTGGAAAGGCGGTTCGTCCAGATGACATGCCTGTGGAGAGACGGAGATGTTTAAGAGAGATGGCAGTGGAGTTTTTAACTAGATTGTTTAACCCAATCTTGGAAGGTGAGAGGATGCCTGAGGAGTGGAGAAGAAATGTACTTGTACCGATCTTTAAGAATAAGATGATGTGCAGAGATGTAGTAACTACAGAGGTATAAAGTTGATTAGTCACAGGAAGTTATGGGAAAGAATAGTGGAAGCTACATTAAGAGGAGCGGTAATGATTAGTGAGCAAAAGTATGGTTTCATGCCAGGAAAGCGCACCACAGATGCGATGTTTGCTTTGAGAGCATTTATGGAGAAGTATTGAGAAGGTCAGAAGGAGTTACTTTGTGTCTTTAGTGCCGAGGGAAGAGGTGCGGTATTGTATGAGGAAATAAGCAGTGTGAAAATGGTGAGGTGTGTGGTAGGAGTGAGGAATGGGTTCAAGGTAGAGGTGAAAACACATCAAGGAATGGTTCTCAGCCATTTCTTGTTTGAAATGGTGATGGACAGGTTGACAAATGAGATCAGGCAGGAGTCTCCGTGGACTATGATGTTTGCGGATGACATTGTGATCTGTAGCGAGAGTACGGAGCAGGTTGAGGAGAGCCTGGACAGGTGGAGGTATGCACTGGAGAGAAGAGGAATGAAAGGCAGTAGGAACAAGGTGGAATACATATGCGTGAATGAGAGGGAGGACAGCGGATTGTGAGGATGCAAGGAGTAGAGATGACGAAGGCATATGAGTTTAGATACCTCGGGTGAATTGTTCAAAGTAATGGGGAGTGTGGAAAAGAGATGAAGAAGAGAGTGCAGGCAGGGTGGAGGGGGTGGAGAAGAGTGTCAGGAGTGATTTGCGACAAAAGGGTACCAGCAAGAGTTAAAGGGAAGGTTTACAAGATGGTAGTGAGACCAGCTATGTTGTATGGTTTGGAGGTGGTGGCACTGACGAAAAGATGGGAGGTGGAGCTGGAGGTGACAGAGTTGAAGATGCTTACGTTTTTGTTGGGAGTGACGGAGATGGACAGGATTGGGGATGAGTATATAAGAGGGACAGCTCAGGTTGGACAAAGCAGGAGGGGTGAGATTGAGATGGTTTGGACATGTGTGGAGAAGAGATGCTGGGTGTATTGGGAGAAGGATGCTGAAGATGGAGCTGCCAGGCAAGCAGAAAAGAGGAAAGCCGAAAGGGAGGTTTATGGATGTGGTGAGGGAGGACATGCAGGTGGTTGGTGTGACAGAGGAAGAGTCAGACCAGGAAGAGATGGAAATGGATTATACTCTGTGGCGACCCCTAACAGGAGCAGCCAAATGAAGAAGAAGGTATAATGCTATATACTAAGATAGATAGATAGATAGATAGATAGATAGATAGATAGATAGATAGATAGATAGATAGATAGATAGATAGATAGATAGATAGATAGATAGATAGAAACTTTATTGATTGCTGCAGGACAATATACACTGATCAGCCAAAACATTAAAACCACCTACCTAAAATTGTGTAGGTCCTTCTTGTGCTGCCAAGACCGCTCTGACCCATCGAGGGAGGCATGAACTTGATTTGACCTATGAAGGTGTCCTCTAGTATCTGGCACCAAAATGTTAGCAGCAGATCCTTTAAATTGTGTAAGTTGCGAGATGGGGCCTCCATCCCTTATATGCTTGATCGGATTGAGAACTGGGGGATTTGGAGGCCCGAGTAATACATTGAACTCTTTATCATGTTCCTCAAATCATTCCTGAGCAATTTTTGCTGTGTGGCAGGGTGCATTATCCTGCTGAAAGAGGCCACTGCCATCAGGGAATGCCGTTAACACGAAGAGGTGTACCTGGTCTGCAGTGATGTTAAGGTGGGTGGCACATATCAAAGTAGCATCTACATGAATGCATGGACCCAACATTGCCCAGAGCATCACACTGCCTCCGCTGTCTTGCCTTCTTCCCATAGGGCGCCCTGGTGCCGTACCTTCCCATGGCAAACGACACATGGCCAGGCCACCTTCTTCCACTGCTCCATGGTCCAGTTCTGACGCTCATGTGCCCATTGTAGGTGCTTTTGTCGGTGCACAGGGGTCACCATGGGCACTCTGACCTCTCTGTGGCTACGCAGCCCCACACGCAGCAAGTTGCAGTGCACTGGTGTTCTGACACTTGTCTACTATCATAGCCAGCATTAAATGTTTCAGCTACTTGAGCTACAGTAGCTCCTTTGTGGGATCGGGTGAGCTAGACTTCGCTGCCCACGTGCATCAATGAGCCTTGGGCGTCAATCCAATCAATCAATCAATCAATCAATCAATCAAGTTGCATGTTACATAGCGATTTGCTAGCTGCAACAGCCACTCAAAGCGATTCACTGGTTGCCCTTCCTTAGACCACTGCATAGAGATTCAGTGAAAATATATATATTTTTTTGTGGATTTTTCCCCTTTTTCTCCCCAGTTGTACTTGACCACTTACCCCACTCTTCCGAGCCGTCCTGGTCGCTGCTCCATCCCCCCTGCCAATCCGGGGAGGGCTGCAGACTACCACGTGCCTCCTCCGATACTTGTGGAGTCACCAGCCGCTTCTTTTCACTTGACAGTGAGGAGTTTCACCGGGAGGACGTAGCGCGTGGGAGGATCACGCTATTCCCCCCAGTTCCCCCCTCCGAACAGGCGCTCCGACCGACCAGAGGAGGCGCTAGTGCCGCGACCAGGACACATACCCACATCCGGCTGCCTACCCGCAGACACGGCCAATTATGTCTGTAGGGACGCCCGACCAAGCCGGTGATAACGCGGGGATTCGAACTGGCGATCCCCGCGTTGGTAGGCAATGGAATAGACCGCTACGCTACCGGGACGCCTGAAAAGACCGATAGATTGTCAAGTACAGTATAAGTTTCACAAGTGTTGCTTTGGCAGCTCATTTCAAATTTATCGCGCGCTAAGCCAAGACCAACTCGAAATGGTTGCGTCACATGAACAATATTAGTGTAGCTAAAAGATTTGCTGAAAGAAACATTATTTTACATGGATAGATTATCAACCGGACAACACCCCAAAACAAGTTCACGGCTATTTAAATGTACACAGTGCCATGGATGCGCATTGAGACCAGGTCCTGACCCACCTGTCACTCAAAGCGACCACGCCCTTAATTATGCATAACGTTAAGCCTTGATATAATTTAAACGGGTGACTTATATAAAAAATTCCCCCCCCCCGCACAGTCGTCATGAACGGGGAAATTAGCTACACAGACCAGTGATTTCCTGTCTGAAGGCTGTTATTTCTGCTGTAAAGTTGGACATTTTAACATGGGGATTGACTCGCTTTTGGATTCAGCTTCAAGTGGCCATTCGCGGGACTGCAGTTTGTTTGGCGCGTCCTTTCAGCTCCGGAGGTTGCCGCTTGGCAAGAACGCCAAGCACATGGCAATGGACACATTAAACACTCTTTTATAAACAGTCCTAAAAAATCCTGTCAAACCCAACATGCCAGACAATTGTAGTCTGGCTAACTGGCAATTTGGTGCATGGTGGTAGGATGTAAACTGATGTAGGGTGTAGTGTATAGTTTAGTAGAGCATGCTATTTTTTTTTATTAATTTAAAAAAAAATGTATATAGTGTAAACTACTAATAAGACACGTTAGCCCCCTAGCTAACGGGTCTGACCCTTTAGCCGAGCGGTTAGTGACGTCACCTTGTGGTGCAGTACACCCGTATCGAATCCCGCACCGGGCAAGAACATAACCGGTTATATTGGTGGCAGCGGTGGGATCCGGAAGTGTGCAGATACTCAGAAGTCTGTTCGGAGCGCGGGAAGAACAAGCGCGAGGGCGCGCTTCCGGGGAGGGTGACGACTGTAAACTACTAATAACACACGTTAGCCCCCTAGCTAACGGGTCTGACCCTTTAGCCGAGCGGTTAGCGATGTCGCCTTGTGGTGCGGTACACCCCGTATCGAATCCCGCACCGGGCAAGAAAATAACCGGTTACAATAATAAATACAAATAAACAGCTAGTGCCAGGCGGTCAGAACATTAACAGAAATCACTAATCAGCTCACAAAAATGTTATAAAGGGTACATACATTTACGGTTTTAATAGCTTTCCTATTTTTAGAATATAGAATTGTTGTCATGTATTGTTTGATTTCATTTTCAAGAATTAAAGAAGATGGTTTATGATTGGAAAACTTAGATTTATGAATATGTGATTTTGCAAGTAATAAAATCAAATTTGCGAGAATTATAAGTAAATAAGCCAAACAATAAATGTTCATAGGAAAGGGAAAATTCGGGATCCGACATCTTGCCAAAAAGTACAAAGGTGGGGACGAGACCAAAATAAATGACATAAATCTTCTGGAACCAGCTGACAAAATGAGCAGTCCACATCAATGTCCTTTTTTTTTTTTAAATCTTAGTAGAAATAACTTGCAGGGATAAAAACGATGAATTATTTTAAAAGTCACTTCCTTAACCTTATTGATAATCAAATATTTAGAAGGTAAGCACCAGATTTTCTTCCGTTTAGTAGAGTATGCTTTTTTAGGATGACATTCTCTTTTTTTCTTTGTGTTTTTTTTAAAATATTTTAATAAACTTTATTGCAAAAATATTGACATGTACAAATATAGCAGACATATACTCCACAAAATGGTACAATAAAAAGGACTTTGAATAAATAATAATTACAAAACAAATCCACTTGGGATCATGAAAATGAGATAACTCATAAAAACAAACAGAAAGAAAGAAAGAAAGAAAGAAAGAAAGGAGAGAAAAAAAGAAACAAGTGACATCATCCCTCTGAAAATATCCTTGTACAACTAAGGGTTTTTTTAGTGTCAACGAAAGTCAAGAGTTTTAACATATTCTTTAAATTCGCACAAGAAACCAATAAAATTGGGGGGAAACCTTTGTAAATCGGCATTAGTGTATATGATGTTTAGGTAACCCTTTAGTGTGGGGAACATATTCTAAGTAACAAAACTTAATTACTAGTGAATTAGTAATGATCAAGATGTCACTTTAGTATGGGGAACATATTCTAAGTAACAACAACTTAATTACTAGTGAATTAGTAATGCTCAAGATGTCACTTTAGTATGGGGAACATATTCTAAGTAACAACAACTTAATTACTAGTGAATTAGTAATGATCAAGATGTCACTTTAGTATGGGGAACATATTCTAAGTCAGTGGTTCTCCACCTTTTTGGGGTCCTGGACCCCCCTGCGTATTTTTGATCTACCCTGAGGACCCCTCCACCTGATCTTGGGTGAGGGGGGTTGCAATTTGATAGAAACAGTAGAAACTGCATTTTAAATTGCATTATAGCATTTATTCACTCTTTGGGGCAAAAATAAGAGCTTTCAGTTGTAACTTAGATATAGTTAACGAAACAGAATTCTTATGCAGTAACTTTCAGATATATGTAACAAAACAGAATATGTACTCAGTAACTTTCAGATATATGCAACAAAACAGAATATGTACTCAGTAACTTTCAGGTATATGTAACAAAACAGAATAGGTATTCAGTAACTTTCAGATATATGTAACAACAGAATTCTTATGCAGTAACTTTTAACAATGCAAACGGGAGCGAGATCTCTTATTAAAATACAATAAATTACACTTGTGAAACAGATGTAATTAGAGAAAAAAGTCCTGTTACCCTTTATAGTTTAGGTAGATAAAGGTCTCAGTCACATTTGAGTAAAATAATCCTTATTTCTATAAATGTCATAGGATCTTTTTTTTAAAGATATTTTATTTTCACGGACCCCTTGCAATTACACCACGGACCACTAGGGGTCCGCGGACCCCCGGTTGAGAAACACAAAAACTTAATTACTAGTGAATTAGTAATGATCAAGATGTCACTTTAGTATGGGGAACATATTCTAAGTAACAAAAACTTAATTACTAGTGAATTAGTAATGATCAAGATGTCACTTTAGTATGGGGAACATATTCTAAGTAACAAAAACTTAATTTACAGTAATTTAACACTATGAACACTTGTAGTTTTGTGTGTTGTTATGTAAGAACATAGCATATTCATTAAGTGTTAGTAAGGGAGAATAACTCTTCTTGTGGTACTACCACCTTATAAAGGCCATACTAAGCAAAGCATATTGAGATGGTACTACTAATAAGCAATACTTCTGAGGTTATAGAGGGAAAACTCATAGCTAATGGCTTACTGGTTGTATAATAAGGCCATGCAGAATAAGGCATTAATGAGTACGTAATAATGACCAATTAAGAGCCCAATATGTTGCTAATTTGCATGCTAATAAGCACCTAATTAATGGTGACTACATTCCCCACGCTAAAGTGTTACCGAAGTTTACCGCGCAAAATGTAACCGATTCCCAATAGAGTCCAACTTCTTGTTCTCCGCGTTTAAAAGACATTAATGACGTGTTCACGTTCCATTTTGACGCCGTCGTTCGTTTTACATCATTTAGTGAGCTGAGGGAGGCTTGACAAGCGACGGGGATTTTTCCATCAGCCAATCGCGGCGCTGGGGGGGCGGGGCGGGGGCGGGGCGCAGACGGCGTGCGGATGACAGCCGAGCCGCGCCGCCGAGAGCGCCCATGTGAGGTAATCCCCACGCGAATGGCTCTACCCTGTTCGAGGTTTTAAAAAGACACGCCGCCGTTTAGACAAACGCGTTTCCTCCAGATCTTTCGTATCTTGCCCTCCCCCCCTCACCACCACCACCACCACCGCCCACCCCACCCCACCCCTTCTTCTGCCACCCTACGGTACAGCGGTCGCCTTACGTGAGCTTGTGTCCCTCCCGGTGTCAGGGCGCATGGAGCCTCCGCGGAAGGAGGCGAGGGATAATCCGTCGGCGACAGCGAACCTGCTCTCCAAGGTGTTCTTCTGGTAAGACGGCGGTGACAGCGGTGGTTGGCGTGAGGCGAGCCAAGAGTTCGCGTGGGCAGAGAAGCCGCAGTGTCCCCGGACGCGATGGCAGGTGGCCGTTCACGCCGCATCCGCGCATAGGACGCCCCTGTCTCACGCTCCCGGCGTGAGGCAGGGCGAGATTTAGAGCTCAGCTTCCCCCGCGGCGACGCTTGGCCAAATCTTTGGCCAAACGTTTACTGTTGTTGTTTTGGTTTGCGGACAGCAGTAAAGCCGTCTGCACTATTTCCAAACACCTCGTAGCACAAATAGCACTATATAGGAGAGGAGGCATAGTTTATTTATTTATGTATTCGTTCGCTTGTTTGTTTGTTTATTTATTGTTTATTTTTACGCCTGCTGGTACTTTTGCTACTTTTGACCATCGCGGTAGTTTACACAGGAGATGATCCAGATATTTTTTGTGACCCAGTTACTGTCATTATGAATAGAGTAAGGCTTTGTTTATAAAGCATAGATAGATAGGTAGACAGACAGACAGACAGACAGATAGATAGATAGATAGATAGATAGATAGATAGATAGATAGACAGATAGACAGACAGACAGACAGACAGACAGACAGACAGACAGATAGATAGATAGATAGACAGATAGACAGATACATAGATAGATAGACAGATAGATAGACAGATACATAGATAGATAGATAGATAGATATAGACAGACGCACAGATAGACAGACAAGATAGATAGATAGATAGATAGATAGATAGACAGACAGATAAAGGTATGCACAATCAATCGCGTAATTAGACCAATCAAATTCAACCGGATCGCCCATCACACAACATGACAGGAAATTATATTTAAGAGCTGATAGTGCATTTAGCTAGCTGTTTTGCTCAAAAAGTGGCACGGTAAACTAAAGGGAAATTCCCATTAAATGCGTGTACCTTGTAAAAGATGGCATTTTCCAAGAAAAAAAGGGGGGGTTTCCCTTTTTACAGTTGTTTTGTGTTTTATCTTATTAGCTCAGATGATACAAAGAAATGCACGCCGTTAAACAATTTAACATCCATATCCACATGCTATTCATAAGACATGAAATTCCAGCACAAAAGCAGAAAATAAAAGAAACAAAGGCAACTGTTACTAGAACCAAGACATTTCCTCTATGTTGCAGTATGACAGGTGTATAGGCCCACAGAGAAAACAGCAGCCTCATAATCCTCCAATTTTCACTTTATGTACTGAATACCAAAACTCGTTGCTGTGCGTCACTTCCGCTACAAGGTCAACGGGCCTCAGCCAAGCGCCGGGTTTGCCGACCCGCTGTGAAAACAATAGCTGAAGTTGGAAGACGTTTGAAGCGCTAATATACATGTACGGACTGTTCCAGCTGCTGAGACTGGCAGGGCTGATTCTTGTACTCCAACCACGTCTCTCCTCTCTCCATTTTTTCCCGAAAGTTGGCGCGCTGTTACAACCACCACGTCCCGCATTGATGACGTATTTCCTGTGACGTCCTTGTCGGGGACGCGCCAGGACGCATCAGCGTTTACGCTACCAAAGATCAAATGCGTCCCAGACCACCTCGGCAAGTGGTTTGAGTAACCGAGTCAACAAAACGTTTTGTTACGCTTATATTTTGCGCCGTCCACTTGTGATCCGAACGCATTTTAAAACCAAGTGTAAAGGGGGGTGAGTGTTTTGGCTCGACCTGAAACAGGAAGCGCACTCGGAAGAAACCGAGGCGACGTCCTCTTCCGTTTTTTTTCAAACAATGGCGCACATTTCTTCAAATCCTCTGAATCGGTGGTTAGTTTAACCTTCCGCCTCAAGAGGACGACGACGCTTCGAGGCTACTCCGGTAGTTCGAGTAGCTAGTGTAACCGGTGATTTTCTTGCCCGGTGCGGGATTCGACACGGGGTGTACTGCACCACAAGGCGACATTACTAACCGCTCGGCTAAAGGGTCAGACCCGCTAGCTAGGGGGCTAACGTGTCTTATTCCTAGTTTACAGTCGTCACCCTCCCCGGAAGTGCGCCTTCGCACTTTGTTATTCCCGCGCTCCGAAGAGACTTCTGAGGATCTGCACACTTCCGGATCCCACCGCTGCCACCAATGTAACCGAGGGTTCGTAGGTGTCGCCTATACCAGTGTTTCTCAACCGGGGGTCCGCGGACCCCTAGTGGTCCGTGGTGTAATTGCAAGGGGTCCGTGAAAATAAAACATCTTTAAAAAAAAGATCCTATGACATTTATAGAAACAGGATTATTTTACTCAAATGTGACTGAGACCTTTATCTACCTAAACTATAGAGGGTAACAGGACTTTTTTCTCTAATTACATCTGTTTCACAAGTGTAATTTATTGTTTTTTAATAAGAGATCTCGCTCCCGTTTGCATTGTTAAAAGTTACTGCATAAAAATGCTGTTGTTACATATATCTGAAAGTTACTAAATACATATTCTGTTTTGTTACATATATCTGAAAGTTACTGCATAAGAATTCTGTTTTGTTACATATATCTGAAAGTTACTGAATACATATTCTGTTTTGTTACATATATCTGAAAGTTACTGCACAAGAATTCTGTTTTGTTAACTATATCTAAGTTACAACTGAAAGCTCTTATTTTTGCCCCAAAGAGTGAATAAATGCTATAATGCAATTTAAAATGCAGTTTCTACTGTTTCTATCAAATTGCAACCCCCCTCCCCCAAGATCAGGTGAGAAAAAGGTTGAGAACCACTGGCCTATACTGTGTGAAACTATAAAATAACAAATACGGAGGTTCCGCTTTCACACGAGGACCACTTTATTTGGATTCTTCCCCCCAACCGAACGCCACAGCAACAACACTGCGTATAGCACTTCCGCTCTCTCTTCAGCCTTCAAAATAAGAGCTCAAGGCACATACTGTGGCAACAGCTTATAACAGGAACTTAAAATCACCAACAGGCTAAGTCCAGAAAAATAGGTTACACTAGCTAGCGTACGCAGCAATTTACTGTCGACGTATTTTAACTTTTTTTCTTGTCTAATTATGAAGCCACGCGAACGGAAGTTGAATGCTAGGACAATTTTAGAAGTTATAATCTAAACGACGATTTAAACGAGAGTATAATTTCGACTGGAAACAAACGTGTAAGTACAACCGTAACCTAAACTGCCAAAAAATAACGCTCGTTAGCGACCATGCTAGCCACTTTGCTAGCTTAGCACTAGTCCCCTGAATTAAGCTAACTGGGATAAGGAATATTCACTGTTTGTTCACTATATATATAAAAAAATGATGGAATGAAATTTCCCAGTCTAATTTAATGGTCAACCTGGTTTCATCCAACACATTTAAACTAAAACGAGTTCATAGAAAGTTCTATGAGACCGTTTTAGATTTGTTTTTTTTTTGACGACCATGGGCGGTCGTTTTGACCGCCCGTGGTCGTTTTGGGTAGAGCTTATCGTAACTTTTTGTGCGCAATTGATCCAAAACTCATTTTAATGCAAATTTTGCAATTTTAGGATGGAGCAGCAGGTCTGTACCCCCCCCCCCCAAAAGTTATTAAACTTTGAAAATCCAAAACGGTCAAAATGACCACCGTGGTCGATCGCTAGCTAAAGGCTAATCACTAAGCTAAGCGCTGGCTCTGGTTAGTAGAAACGAGGTAGCATGGTGAACCGTTAAAGGTGCATTGCACTTATTTTGGTGACATTAAGGCCATTCAGTTTTAGTGGGGTTAACACATTAATGGTTTGTGGTTCAATTACATTGTGTTTGAACCGATTTTGGTTGTTAAAATGCACGTTAGATGAATTGGTATTGATAATTCAATTCACATTCATGTTTAAAGTGGAACATCATGATGTATGAAAAGGGTTTAAAAAGGTATATGTACAAGTAATGTTAAAATTGTTGTAATAGTATATTGTAATTCATTTCGTTGTAAATTCATTGTATATCCTTTTTGTTCACTTCCTTCTACCACCTTCACAATATTGCGAAAATAAGATCCTCTCTCGCATGCCCTGCTGCTGAGATACTGAGCCATGCCTTCATCTCCTCCCGCTTTGATTACTGCAACTCACTCTTCTATGGCATCAGTGCGAGCTCTATCAAGAGACTCCAATTGGTCCAGAACGCATCCGCCTGACTTTTAACTTACACCAAATCCTGGCACCACATCACCCCAGTCCTAAAAGACCTCCACTGGCCACCCATCTCCCACCGGATCAATTACAAAATCCTGGTTCTTATAAAGCCCTTCACAAACTGGCTCCCCCATACATCACGACCTTCTCTCCCCCTGCCAACCCGCTTGGTCCCTCAGATCCACCTCAGCCTCCCTTCTCTCTACCCCCAGGTCCAACCTCCGTGGCTTTGGTGACTGAGCCTTCTCCAGGGCAGCTCCCAGGCTCTGGAACTCACTCCCCCAAATCATTAGAGACCCAGAATCCCTCCCACTTTTCCCGTCTCAAGACACACCTTTTCTACATTGCCTTCTTGTGCCCTCCGTCCTCTTGTCCACCCCTGGTCTGGGGCAAGCTGGGGACCAAGCGCTCGACCTGCCCCCTCCCTCAACTCCCTCCCCAAATGCATCGGACACTGCTGCGGTCTGCCCACATTCAGGTCATTGGTCGGGACTCACCTCTTCAGACTTCACCTGTGATTTATGTGATTTATGATGTTTGTTTTTCTTCCGCCTTTGTATCTTTCCAAGTCAGAGAGTACTGCTGGCATTGTGTGTGGCTGCCGCTTCTCCCTCTTGTAGTCCCCCTTCCCATCCACCACTGTATGTTTGTGTTATGTTTATCTGTCGTCTTGTTTCACCCCGTTTATTGTAAAGCGACTTTGAGTATTAGAAAAGCGCTATATACGTTTAATTTATTATCCTTAGTTATTGGCAGTACATTAAGGTACGGTGGCGCAGTGGTTGGCGCAGTAGCCTCACAGCAAGAAGGTCCTGGGTTCGAGCCCTGGGGTAGTCCAACCTTGGGGGTCATCCCGGGTCGTCCTCTGTGTGGAGTTTGCATGTTCTCCCCGTGTGTGCGAGGGTTTCCTGCGGCTGCTCTGGTTTTCTACCACGGTCCAAAAACATGTAGGTCAGGTGAATCAGCCAGACTAAATTGTCCCTAGGTGTGACTGTGTGTGTGTGTGTGTGTGTGTGTGTGTGTGTGTGTGTGTGTGTGTGTGTGTGTGTGTGTGTGTGTGTGGGCGCCCAGTGATGGACCGGTGGCCCATACAGGGTGTCTCCCTGCCTGCCGCCCAGTGACTGCTGGGATAGGCTCCAGCATCCTGTGACCCTGGTTGGGATAAGCGGCTTGGATAATGGTGAATGAATGAGTGTATTGCAAGAGAGCAAAACAGTATTGTAGTTCTACAATACTTTGTTTTGCTTGCTTGCAATATGGAAGCGTTTTTCTTCTATTGTTCACAAATTGAAAAACCAGGATAGGAAGAGAAAAGCAAAGTGATGGTTGGAGAGAGATAGATGAAGAAAGAACAGGCACAGAAGAATGAGAAGCATCTTTTTTTAATTTGCTTTTTAAAAAAATATTTCTATCAATTCATTTTGAAGTTTGCCTTTATCTGATTTGAGTAATATCTTTAACAATGGTGTAGATGGATAATGTTTCCAATTCACCAAAAGATACTTGGAATACAGAGAGATTTTCATGCTGGTGCAACAGAAACACCCGAGTAAGATTCTGGGTTGACTGCCAAAAAATCGGCAATAATGTGGGACAGCTGAAAGTGCAGATGCTATAAAGTGCATTTGTAAATGGACCATGAGTTATGCATTGTAGCAGATCTTCAAGTAAATAAGTGCCGTGAAACCTTTTTCTTGCACTATCTCACCAAAACCTATATTTAATTAATTCTCTTGTGAGCACATTATTTGCATTTCATTGAGGAGAGTGGAATGAATGATCTTTAATATTTTCTTAATTCTAAGCATTATCTAGAGGCCTTAAACGTGTATAGCATTTGGACCCTGAAATGCATCCTGAAATTAAATTTAAAAAAATTTAAAAAAAGAGCACACTGTCTAACCAGGGGTAGTGTTTTGAGCTTTAAGAGAGTTCAGAACATTACATGACAACACCAGATGGATTTTTAACACTGTATTATCGTCAGAACTCAAAATTTTTGATCAAGCACCGAACAGTTATCATGTGCCAACAATATCCAGTAGACCATCTCAGTTTAAGACAGGAGCAGGCATAGACAGACAGCAGAATATGAAATTGCCAACTGAGTTAATGTATGCACAGCATGTACTGACATATGAGTGTAGGCACTCATGCATTTAATCACTTCTTTTGTGTGTGTGTGTGTGTATATATATATATATATATATATATTGTGTCTGTGTGTGTGTATATATATATTTTTTGTTTTTTGTGTGTGTGTGTGTATATATATATATATTTTGTGTGAGATCCACGAAACAGGCCTGTACTGCTATGCATTAAAATGTATCCGTGTTGATATTCCGCTCCTCATTAGTCGAGCACTCAACACCATTGACGGTTCCGGGAAAAACGCTATATATATATGTGTGTGTGTGTGTGTGTGTGTGTGTGTGTGTGTGTGTGTGTGTGTGTGTGTATATATATATATATATATATGCAACATTTAAATGAAATCCATTGACTATGCACTTTAGTCTGTTAGTGTATCTGTGCATTATCTTTATGTATCTAAGTCATTTTAACCAAATCGTCTTGAGAAATCAAATTGTTAAACAATTCATGAAATTAATCTCATCTATCTATAAGTTGGAGAGGAAATGAGTTTAATGCAGTTTTGAGTTGGATTGTAAGCGGTCAGTAGTCGCTCCTGTGCTATGCAGTATGCATTACTTACTCTCTGAGTGTGTAGTATGTAGTTTGGCAAACTCGGTATGGCAGTCCTCATGGCACTCCAAAATGGCTACCCCTAAGATAAGAGCCATCAACTCGTCAAAGCTAGAATAAATTCCTGCTCTGAGGAAAAACCTATACCCCGCTCATTAAGTCCAGACAATTAATGAGGGAATGGGTGAGTCAAATGGAACTGGAGCATGTGCTTGCAATCCAATTTTTTATTTTTTTTTTGATTTTCCCCCTTTTTCTCCCCAATTGCACATGGCCAATTACCCCACTCTTCCGAGCTGTCCCGGTCACTGCGCCACCCCCTCTGCCGAGCCGGGGAGGGCTGCAGACTACCACATGCCTCCTCCGATACATGTGGAGTCGCCAGCCGCTTCCCTTCACTTCCCTTCACCTGACAGCGAGGAGTCTCACCAGGAGGACGTAGCACCTGGGAGGATCACGCTACCCCCCCCCGAACAGGCGCCCCAACCAACCAGAGGAGGCGCTAGTGCAGTGACCAGGGCACATACCCACATCTGGCTTCTCACTCGCAGACACGGCCAATTGTGTCTGTAGGAACGCTCGACCAAGCCGGAGGTAACACGGAGACTCGAACCGGCGATCCCCGTGTTGGTAGGCAACGGAATAGACCAATACACCACCCAGATGCCCCAATGCAAACTTAATAATGCGTGTGTGAGCATATGTGTTTGTGTGCGTATGTGTGTGTGCATGATTGTTTCTGTGTGTGCGTGTGTGTGTTTGGGGGGTGGGGTGGGGAGGGGCGTCCTTTCATATTGGATAAACAGTATAGTAGTAGTGAGATAGCGTTAGGACAATATGATAGTATATTTAAACTGCTGAACCTACATGTTCTGTTTATCTTTAGTTGGCTTAATCCCTTGTTCAGAATCGGCTACAAGAGGAAGTTACAAGAAGATGACATGTATCAGGTTCTTCCAGAGGATGGATCTGAAAGACTCGGGGAGGAACTACAGGGGTAAGGGAGTAGACGTTTGTAACCTTTATTGCTAATGAATTTTTACGGTCTTACTTTGTGTGATAGAATGTTGGACGTCTTTAGTTTTGTCTCAGATAATGATAATACTGTGCTGTAGTGTGCATTATGGTGACTGAGCAAAATTTAAGATTACAGAAGCAATAAAGTCAGAGTTAACGAGTCGGGATGACCACTTCTGTTCCTTTTACTTCTTCATGGTTGTCAAAGCTATTGGGATCAGGAGGTTCAGAGGGCAGCCAAAGACATGCGTACCCCAAAACTTACCAAAGTTCTTATTCGGTGCTATTGGAGATCATACTCCCTCATTGGAATATACACCTTTATCGAGGTACAGTGCCACAAGGAAAACATAAACCCATTAGGGCTCGTTTATACAGCACTTCTAGTATGTTATGCAGGTACCTTTTTACATGGCGCATACACATATCTGCTCCTTTACATTCCATTGTGCAACAGGAATCTATCAAAGTGATTCAGCCGCTGATGCTCGGAAAGCTGATCGAGTACTTTGAGAGCTACGACCCTGACAATAAGGTTGCTCTCCAAGAGGCGTACGGCTTTGCTGTCGGTGTCTCTGTGTCAACCATAAGCCTGGCTGTCCTTCACCACCTCTACTTCTACCATGTCCAAAGAGCAGGCATGAATATCCGGGTTGCCATGTGCCACATGATATATCGGAAGGTCAGTCTCCTTGAGTTATCTGTAAGTCTTTCTTGTGAAAACATGTTGAACATGTTGCGCTCGGCCCACCATGTTCATTGTATTTGTAACCTTTGCCCTGCGTAGGCTCTCTGTCTTAACAGTGCAGCACTGGCAAAAACGACCACGGGACAAATCGTGAACCTTCTATCCAACGATGTCAACAAGTTTGACGAGGTACGGTCTGAGAGTGATAGTCACAAGTATGTACTAGACACATGAATATATTCAGAAATAGGTTTTAAATATTTCATATTCAGAAGTAGGCGGCACGGTGGCGCAGTGGTAAGCATGGTCGCCTCACCGCAAGAAGGTCCTGGGCTCGAACTCTGGGGTTGTCCAACATTGGGGGTCATCTTGGGTGGTCGTCTGTGTGGAGTTTGCACGTTCTCCACGTGTCTGCATGGGTTTCCTCTGGGTGCCCCAGGTTCCTCCCACAGTCCAAAGATGTGTAGGTCAGGTGAATCGGCCATACGAAATTGTCCCTAGGTGTGAATGTGTCGGCCCTGTGATGGACTGGTGGCCTGTCCAGGGTGTCTCCTCGCCTGCTGCCCAATGACTGCTGGGATAGGCTCCAGCATCCTGTGACCCGAATTCGGATAAGCGGCTTGGATAATGGATGGATGGATGGATATTCAGAAGTAGTATATATTGGATGGGATGTGGCTGTTATGTGACACAGGTTACAGCTCAGCAGCACACTGCACGTCTCTCCTGTGTTCACAGGTAACTTTGTTTTTGCACTTTTTATGGGTTGGCCCTCTTCAAGCCACAGCTGTACTGCTGTTGTTGCTGCATTTGATTGGCCCATCATGCCTTGCGGGAATGGCAGTCCTCGTCTTCCTGATTCCAGTGCAGACCATGTTTGGACGCTTCTTCTCAACGCTCAGGTCCATAGCAAAATACTGGTGGACGCCGCGAGATGCCGTCTGAAATGTGTCTGCCCTGCGACCCATTTGTCAAAGTATTCAATTGTTCTAATTTTTCTCTACCATTTCTAGGGGCCAAACGGCAGCCTTATCAGATGAGCGGATACGAACAATGAATGAAGTAGTCTCTGGAATCCGTATTATAAAGATGTATGGTTGGGAAAGGCCTTTTTCTGCTCTGGTCGATGAAATCAGAAGGTAAGGGAAGTTTCAGAAGGATTGTCGTGTTCTTATCAACAATGATGCATTTGTTTGATTATGATTGACAGGTGTCGGAGTAAAACAGATTAGGATTATCTGCACGTGTGACTGATCACAAAGGGAAACTTAACCTACTGTGTCAAATCTCTGCCATTTGAGAATATATATAGCAAAATCTTAACTTGCTCTAATCTTTTGATTTCAGTTGTATTCCGTTTTTGGTTCTTTTTTGTTATATGTTGTTACCTAACTTCATGGAGACTACCTAATCTAAGAAAAGTGAAGAACAAATAACATAATTTCATAAGCCATTAGTATACAAGTGATCAAATAGTACACTGTCTTGTTGATTACTTCGCAAATTGATAATTTCACATGTAAATAATAGTAATGTTTGTATTTGCAGCATCACACATTACCCTGTTGTACTTTACTATTGACCTTAACAAGTTAGTATCTTTCAAATTCCGTTACACAACATTTAGATGATCCATAAGGCCTGGACATTTTTTCAGCCAAATTTCACTTCGGGATACACTTTTGACGTTAACAAGAACTGCTGCAGTACTTAGCACATAGTTTAGTTCTAATCTGCAGTATTTGGAGGACAGTGTACTTGTAGCTGCTGTGAAGAGTTAGCCAATGAGTTTAACACTATTTCAAGACAGAGGAATAAATTTAACCAGTGTTTTGTTTCATAAATGCTTAGGTGAGTAATCTGCAGCTTCTGTTGATGCAATACACAAACAATCCGAAAACCTATGGGCGTCCGGGTGGCATGGTCGAACCAGCGATCCCCATTGCCTACCAACATGGGGATCGCTGGTTCGAATCCCCGTGTTGCCTCTGGCTTGGTCAGGCATCCCTACAGACACAATTGGCCTTGTCTGCCGGTGGGAAGCCGGATGTGGGTATGTGTCCTGGTTGCTGCACTAGCCGCCTCCTCTGGTTGGTTGGGGCACCTGTGCAGTGGCACCCCCAAGGGGTGGCCAGGGGTGGCCACGGCCACCCTGATACTATCCCTGGCCCCCCCGCTGGCCCCCCCAGCCACGAGTCGCATATGCAGAATATGCTTCTGATTATGCAGAATATGCTTCTATCTGATATTTTATATTAGGTGCTGTTCATTTAAATCAATAATGTATATTTTTCTTAACTCTCATATTGACAGTTTTCAACTAGCCTATACAGTATACTACAACAGCATCATAGAATTCCCGAAATTCAGTCATGGCTTTTGGTTTTGGTGTGCCACCCCAAGATTTTCAGTGGCCCCATTTGGCTACCCCTATGAACAATTTCTGGGGGCGCCACTGCACCTGTGCGGGGGAGGAGGGGGAATTGGGGGGAATAGCGTGATCCTCCCACACGCTATGTCCCCCTGGCGAAACTCCTCACTGTCAGGTGTAAAGAAGCGGCTGATGACTTCACATGTATCGGAAGAGGCATGTGGTAGTCTGCAGCCCTCCCTGGATCGAGAGGGGGTGGAGCAGCAACTGGGACGGCTCAGAAGAGTGGGGTAATTGGCCAAGTACAATTGGGGAGAAAAAGGAGGGAAAAAAATACAATCCAAAAACCTACAGCAAAATATGAATTGCTTTTCCACTCATCTGATAATTACAAAAAAAATGATGAAAAATTGAACTTAGGCTAAAGGATAATGACTGGCTGTCATTTGAAGCTCACCATCATTTGACACCAAGATCTTTGAAAGGCTAGTTACAAAGCTAATTTGCCTTAAATGATGTGATATTTTCCACACAAGACCACATGGCTTCCATGCCCAGTGTTAACAATTTCAGTTTTACCCTCCAATATGTGCAACAAAAATTGCTGTCCCTCTATCAAATACTACAGTATGAACTACTTAAAAGACATCACTGCGTGAACTCTGTAATCTGCAGTCATTACATAGTTTGTATTTAGGCAGCGCAAAATACTGCAGCACAGTGTATCGTGTAGATTCTGAGATTATTTGTGCTGGTACCAGATGAAAGATAAGGACGCAGAGAGTAGCTGCAGTGAAAAGCCTGTCAATACAACACAACAGGCACTTTAGTAGCATATTTGATTACCCTGATGAATCAGATCAGCTGCCACAAATAAGCCAATCTCTGGCAAAAGGCATTAAGTGTCACCATGTTCCATTGTTGTGCAGAAAGGAGATCTCCAAGATAATGAAGAGCTCATACCTGCGCGGACTAAACATGGCGTCTTTCTTCGTGGCCAGCAAGGTCATCATCTTCATCACATTCTGTGTCTACGTGCTGACAGGGAACAGGATGTCTGCAAGCAAAGTGTTTGTGGCTGTTTCCCTGTACGGAGCGGTGAGGCTCACCATCACCCTCTTCTTTCCTTCGGCCATCGAGAAAATCTCCGAGGCCCTCATCAGCATCCGAAGGATCAAAGTAAATAGCCGACAGGAAAGGGTCGCGGGTCTACGTGACCAGTTTGTGCCGATTCCACTGGTGTCCTCAATGGATTTTGAAAGTGTAAATGTGTCTACTCTCTCTTAGCGTTTTCTTCTTCTGGATGAAGTTGCCCCTCATCACCTTGGGCTTCCTGTAGAAAATAAAAAGGAGTGCATGGTGAAGATCCAGGATTTGATATGCTACTGGAATAAGGTGAGGGTTGTTCCGAGTCACATGTATTCAGTTCACACATTTGATTTTAAATGTACATCAAGGCTGCTTCAGCATTGTGACCCGTAAGAATTTATCTGCAGTATGTGTGGATTAATTTAAATCTTCGTTTCCCTCATAGATGCTGGATGCTCCCACTCTACAGAACATATCTTTCACTGTGAGATCGGAGCAGCTGCTGGCTGTCATTGGACCCGTTGGAGCTGGAAAGGTCAGATTTAGTGTCTTGATACTTCAGGAAGACCTCACCACATGATAATGTCAGCTGTTGCATGAATTCTGTTATTGTGTTTGTGGTGATACCAAATATTGGCTTATCAAACAATGACAGTCAGTGATTGTGTGCTAAAACAATCACAACCCTAGAGATGTATTGATACAATGAGGTCTTTCCATTGAATGCCTTCACATTATTGTAAAATTTGAAATGTGACATGACATGGTAGCACTCATAGCATTCTTTATTTTAAAACAACTGAGACAGATAGATATTGTTCCTCTATGGCAGGTAACAGAGCGTAAAGGTGGCAGACATTGCATTTGTGTCTCATTAAAAAAAAAAACCTTCTTGGCATATTAATAAAACAAGGGAAAATAGAATAAAATTACTGACTGAATTTGTCGCTACACTACTTGATGATGGCTTTATGTGTGTTTATGTACCAGTCCTCTCTTCTCAGTGCCATCCTGGGGGAGCTGAGTCAGGAGAGGGGCATGGTCAAGGTGAGAGGTGAGCTGACCTACTCCTCACAGGAACCCTGGATTTTCCCTGGTACAATCCGGAGCAACATCCTCTTTGGCAAAGAGTTCGTTCCGCACAAGTATGAGAGGGTTCTCAGAGCCTGCGCCCTTAAGAGAGTGAGATTACTGTTTACTGCATGTGTCTGTTGCTGTGTGCATCTCTGGTGCCATCAGATTGCTATCTGGTCACCCAGGACTAATGTCAATGCCAGGTGTAAATGGGGTCTTTGAGTCATATGTTCCTTATTATTACACCACCGGGTCCCCTTCAGACTGTTTGGTCTCATCATTAACAAAGATGTACTTTAACATCTTGCTCTCAGTGTACATACATTTTACTGCACACTGTAGTGAATATCAATGACTTCCTATGATAAGTGTTGCAGTAAAAACCCTATTTAGGACGTGGATCTGCTGCCAGATGGTGACTTGGCAGTGATTGGGGACAGAGGAGCAAATCTCAGCGGGGGACAGAAGGCACGGGTCAACTTAGCCAGGTGCGTGGAATTTTTTTTTTTCTTTTGGGGAAAGCCCCTGTTTCATTTTGTCTGGCTTCTGGAGACACTTTTCTCTCATTTTGTCAGGAAAGTCCACCTAATCGCTGTGTGTGTTCCTCTGTCAGGGCGGTGTACCAGGATGCAGACATCTACTTGCTAGATGACCCACTCAGTGCTGTGGATGCTGAGGTGGGCAAGCACCTGTTTGAAGAGTAAGTCTTAGTGCAGCGTAGCTACCTTCATCTAACACCCCTAGTTATTCTGCCCAGAGAGAGGTCAGTTTAAATGGGTTAAGTCACTCCCTTGGCTGTTAATGTGTTATGTGTTTATGGCTGAGCATTAAGTGGATGGCCTATGATGTATAGATAACTCATGATTCTCCTCGTTCCTCACGTTGTGTAGATAAATCATGATTCTCCTCGTTCCTCAGGATGTGTAGATAACTCACGATTCTCCTCATTCTTCACGATGTGTAGATAACTCATGATTCTCCTCATTCCTCACTATGTGTAGTTAACTCATGATTCTCCTCGTTCCTCACGATGTGTAGATAACTCATGATTCTCCTCGTTCCTCACGATGTGTAGTTAACTCATGATTCTCCTCGTTCCTCACGATGTGTAGATAACTCATGATTCTCCTTGTTCCTCACAATGTGTAGATAACTCATGATTCTCCTTGTTCCTCACGATGTGTAGATAACTCATGATTCTCCTTGTTCCTCAGGTGCATTTGTGGACTTCTGAGGAAGAAGCCCCGCATTCTGGTTACTCACCAGCTACAGTATCTGAAGGCTGCTGACCAGATACTTGTCTTGAAGGACGTGAGTATGCTTGTGTTTGAGTGTGTGTATTTGTGCGTGTGCATGTGTGTTCGAGTGTGTGCGTGTGTGCAAGTGTGTTTCTATGCATGCATGCGTGTGTGTGTGTGTTTGCATTTGCATGTGCATTAGAAAGTGTAGTATTTGTTTCAGTACGTGTGCTTGTGCGTCAGGGTTTTCCCAGAGGAGAAAAGATGTGGGCCATGATAAACACAGGTGTTAAAGCAGTTCTGCAAGACCAAAAGGCATTTATGCCCTCCCTTTATAAACTTTATGTCCCCCCCTTTATAAATTTTACTCAAGGTTATTCTGTCCTCTTATTCAATGAATCAGCAAAAATACTCCATGCTTCTGTTTATTGCAGTCTTCATTTGAAAAGTGGCAGTCTGTCCTGGCTGGCAGCCATTAACTCAACAATGGACGGCAAGTGTGTTGCTTTTATACTTGAGAACAACACCAAGTCAGGGGCAACTAATATCCCCTAACCTTCACATCAGTGATCAGGCACTGCTAATAATGATTATTTATGATAACAGCCAATGTCATTACCCCGACTTCAGACTTTTTTTTCCTGCCCTGTTACATGTGCCTGTCCTGGGTACGACGTTAAACTGCAACCGTCGGGTTGTCAGCGACTAGATTGGCACCCCCACTTCAACCCTTGGGTTGTTGTGAGGAGGGTGTGTGGACACCCAGCAGGACTAAAAACAAAACCTGTCAAAGGGCGGATGAGTTCCTCTGTGAACCAACGGCCATCCATACCTGGAGAGGAAATAGGGACCACCATGTACTCCCCCTACTGAAACACAATGATGACTCAACCTGTTGAGGCATCAGCTGTGCTCCTACGACCTCCATAGGTTACGGAACTGATGATGATGATGACGACATCTGCCACAAAATAATTTAATTTCCCCCCCCTCTTTTCTCCCTAATTGTACCCGACCAATTACCCCACTCTTTTTTTTTTTTCTTCTTTCTGATTTTTCCCTTTTTCTCCCTATTTAGTGGCCAATCGATCCCTATTTTAGTTCAAACACCCACCCTCGTACATGCACTCGTCAACTGCATCTCTCCGGCCGGCAGTCTCAAAGGAGATGCCTCCCCACTTTCGTGACAAGGCAAATCCAGGCCGAGCCACTGCTTTTTCCGACACACAGAGAGACGCATTCATGTGACGAACACAAGCTGACTCTGCCCCCCTCCCGAAGACAGCGTTGCCAATTATTGATGCTTCATCGAGTCCGGCCATAGTCAATTACCCCACTCTTCTGAGCCGTCCTGGTCTCTGTCCCACCCTCTCTGCCGATCCGGGGGAGGGCTGCAGACTACCACATGCCTCCTCTGATACATGTGGAGTCGCCAGCCGCTTCTTTTCACCTGACAGTGAGGAGTTTCGCCAGGGGCCGTAGCGCGTGGGAGGCTCATGCTATTTCCCCCAGTTCCCCCTCCCCCTGAATAGGTGCCCCGACCGACCAGATGAGGCACTAGTGCAGTGACCTAGACACATACCCACGTCTGGCTTCCCACCAGCAGACACAGCTAATTGTGTCTGTAGGGATGTGTGACCAAGCCGGAGGTAACACGGGGATTCGAACCGGCGATGCCTGTGTTAATAGGCAACAGAATAGACTGCCACGCTACCTGGACGCCCCACAATTTCATATTTTTAACAGTATTATGAGTTTGTATATGCTAAATACCCTACATTGTATAGTGTAGAATATGATGCTTCCACATTGGGCTGATTGTTTCTGAAATTACTGATTTGGAGCATATGAAGTCCAATATAATGTACAGAATAACACAACAGCAATATAACAGAAAATACAATTACTCATCTCCTTAATTTTCACACGAGTGGCCTCAACATCAGGTCAGAGATTTGCTCTTGGAGCAGACAAATGGTAAGAGACTGAAGTGTCTTTTTCACACTGCTGCCATGTTCATGTGGAATTATACATTTGGACACATAGGATAGATAGCATTTTGCATATATATATTTTTTTCTTGTCACATGATTCATTATTCCTCAGGTAAAATGCTACGGCAGACCCCTAAATTCAAAACTCATCTCTGAATTTCTATCAGCAGCCACGGCTGCGTTGGCATTTAACAAGAGGAGGATGCAGAGATAAGTTTAAGGTCAGGGATGTTATGCTCAGCTGAACTTGTAATTGTTGATAAAAAAAGAAAGAAGTCTATTCAAGACTCAAAATAACACTCACTTCAAAATGTGTTTCTAAGGGATGAGTGTGTGTGTGTGTGTGTGTGTGTGTGTGTGTGTGTGTGTGTGTGTGTGTGTGTGTGTGTGTGTGTTGAATAGTAAGGGTCACAGCCAGGAGAAGGAAATGGCTAGTGGAGTGGAGGAGAGGCGCTCAAATTTTTTCCGACAACCCAAACCAACAGCAATAATAATCTCTTATGGTAGACGTGCTAAAAATAAAATAAAATTTTTCTTTCTTTCTTCTTTAGATTGTGGGAATCATATGTCTAAATGTCTTAAACATCTGCAGACTTTACTTTATCAAAGGGTCCATGTCTAATTTCTGTCCAAATGCTGGCCTCTGTCATTCAGTTCTGTGCATAACAACTGCAGATCAAGATATGCACATTCAGATAGAAAGACGGGGGATACCTGACAAGTTTACTTGGCTCCCATGTATTTTAATGCAGACCTCTGAGGATTAGGGTCAAAACCTTACTGGTATGTTAAAGCCAGGGCATTGCACATAGCCCTGAGAAGAATTTTTCATGGCAGCAACAGTGAATTCCAGCAAGGCATTCATTAACAAAAGGAGGGAATTCTGTTACTCTGTGTGTGTGTGTGTGTGTGTGTGTGTGTGTGTGTGTGTGTGTGTGTGTGTGTGTGTGTGTGTGTGTGTGTGTGTGTGTGTGTGTGTGTGTGTGTGTGTGTGTGTGTGTGTGTGTGTGTGTGTGTGCGTGCGTGTGTATGTCTATATTCAGGTAGTTAACCCTTCTCTGTTCCCCTCTTGTCAGGGTCAGATGGTGGTGCGGGGGACATACAGTGAGCTGCAAAGCTCCGGAGTAGATTTTACCTCCCTGCTGAAGGAGGAAGAGGACCTGGAGGAGGGAAGGCAGGGCACGACCCCTATCCCCGGCCCTCTGTACTGCTCCCCACACACCCTCTCGGAGAGCTCCATGCCTTCTCTCTCCTCCTCCCTGTACTCACTGATGGAGGGAGTCGACCAGCTTCCAGTGGTAGGTACAGTGAAAGAGCCCAGCGACTGAAATTGACGTTATATAGGCTGACATTATGTTGTAATAAGATTTTTTAAAAATCAATATAAAGTTGTATTGACCAGGACTTGCACACGTTTGTTGCTATTGATTGGTTCAGGGATCATGTTTTTCTTTGAAGGCCAACCTGGAAGATGACTCACAAAATGGAGGTTCGCCAGTCAATTTTATTTCACAGAACAAAGTGTCTGAATTTAAAACAGCCTTTATTTGAGCCCGTATATTAGAAAAACCCATTCATTACTCTAACAGAGAAAGAACTCAGGGAACCCATGGCTCAAAAATATACATTTACTTCAGGATTGTACGACTCCAAACCGGACCACTCCATTAGGCTGTTTTACCATTGGCCTCCAGTGCTCAGCCACTAGATGGCAGCATGTACACAGCCTGTCCACTGTGCTCTGGATCGCCTAAAATAAAGCATCACGGGGTAATTTACACTGACTCTGGAATGCATCTGCAGGCAGTGCAGCCCATGGTGGAGGAGAGTCGCTCAGAGGGAACCATCGGCCTCCAGCTGTATGTGAAGTACTTCAGAGCAGGAGCCAACTTCCTGGTCCTCGCCGCCCTTGTCCTGCTCAACCTTCTAGCTCATGTGAGTCCATTTTCTCCAATGGAATGTTTTCCGGCTCCATTTCAGGCCCGAGCTTTTACTATCTCAATCATTTAAGTGTGTTTGAGTAAAATCTACAAGACTGTTTATCTTCATTGGGTTTTCAACATCATTTGAATTCTGTCACCCGTTTTCTGCTTTCATTTAGATAACATATATTCTCCAGGACTGGTGGCTCGCTCATTGGTGAGAGGTTTTGGTGTTTATAGATTAAGTGCTATGTGACAAGTTTGCTTAACTCAGCAGCATGGCATTTTCTCAGAACACGATGAATTGGTTGGTTTTATAAGGGAGGCTGTGATCTCAGCTGATGAGGTTTTTGTTAGCTTTATCTGTTGCTTGTGGGAAAATGACCTTGTGATTCAAGTAAGGATGGAAGTGTTTTGTGTTGCGCCTCCATCTTGCCGTTTTTATTATTTCTTTGATGGCTGTTGTGTTTATTTGTCCTTGTGCCTTTTGATTCCTTTGTGGCTGACTTGCAGGGCCTCTGAACAGGAGCACATCAATGTGACGGAGCACCTCAATGGCAGCTCGCCTCGGCAGTTGGACCTTGACCTTTACCTGGGTGTTTACGCAGGTGAGGCTCGGCGGCCACGAGCACGCCGTTTTTTGTGTGCATTGAGGTTGTGAATATGCCAGCCATTCACTGAGCACATCCACAGTTCTTTGGCTGCGGCCCAAGGCCCTTCAAGGCCCAGCGTCTGTACGTGGGCCTCAGGTGTTCAGGGAGATAGAAGTGCTTTTCTTCTTCTCTACCGTTGGATTGCTCTGATTGTCTACCCGTGACTCCTCACATCTTCAGTCTTCCAGGGTCTGTATTCACAGTGATAGATCAGTGTTAAGGGGAAAAACAAATTTAATCATAGAGGGAATATATATATATAAATATATATAGAGCTTATGGCATGAAACAGGCTTGTACTGTCTCATAAAGAATTTACTTGACTCACTGGATTATATATATACTATGTGTGTGTGTGTGTGTGTGTGTGTGTGTATTCTTTTTTTTTTTTCTTCCTTTTTTCCTTATTAGTATCCAACAATGGTACCGTAAGTATACAACTGACCCTCTGGGAACAGAGGCAGGGAAATCAGCCTGCCCCTTGTGATGGATTTGTACCTTGTGTCTTGGTCAGGTTTAACGGGGGCTTCTGTGGTGTTTGGCTTCCTGCGCAGCATGGTCTTCTTTAACGTCCTTGTCAGCTCAGCTCAGACCCTGCATAACGGCATGTTTAACGCCATCCTTCGGACCCCTGTTCGCTTCTTCGACATCAATCCTATAGGTAAATTACCCACCACCATCACATCCAGCTCGTGTAAAAAAACAACAACAACAACAACAACAAAAGAAAACATGTTTATCCTCAGTGTGAACATAATCGTACCTTCATTGTGGTCTGATAGCAGGAACGATCATATTTGGAGCGCTTAAATTTCATGTGTCCGAGCGTAGACTGAATGGGAGCCTGTGCAGGGGGTGTTGTCATAGCATCTCACCACTAGAGGACAGACTGCTACTTAGGCATGCCAGCTTTTGCCCGACTTCACATGCATTCCTATGCTTGTCTCTAGCTCCACAGCTTGCCATTGGACTCTAATTACACATTAAACCATGGAAAAAATACTTTAAACTGTCAGACAAATAGACATTATTTTCTTAATGATCTATTGTAATATTTGAGCTGTATTTTTTTCATTTTAATATTTTGTATTTTTTTATCATATCAAAAATAAGTTCTTTTTTTTTCTAAATGTGCAAATAATTAATTGATAATAACATATTGAGATTAGACGAGCCAATAAGAACCAAAGAATCTGGGAGATTTTCAAGACTTTAACTTAAAGCATTGACGTTTTAAGCAGAGGCGCTATTTGATGGCCATCAGCAGAGTTAGTTGCGTTGAACACCAGACCCATCTTTAAAATCAGTTGCTGCTGGGTGTCGGGACTTTGTAGATGCAATTCACTGAGAAAGTGTGTGGCAGGACTTTTTTTATGTGACAGTAGGCAGTAGAGACTGCTTTCTCTATTAACCATGAGCCAGCACAAAAAAACCCCAAAACAAACTGATATTGAGTGAATACTATTGGTTTAAGTGTTTGACACAGGGTTGTGTTTGGACTACAGCGCTACGTAATCACAGGCAGATTTTTCTTGCACATTCTATTGGAAATCTTTTATTATTTCTTCAGCTTTAAAGCCTGTTACTGTTGAGTCAATAGAGTCAGCAGATGGACATGACCCCTAAAACCCATTTTCCAAAAAACCTAAACACTACAGTTATGAGTACCTTCACTGAGAGAGAGAGAGATAGAGAGAGAGAGCTGGTAGGTTATCTACAGGAATAAAACAACGTTACTTATTAAATTGACAGAAGCTCAAAAAAATCATATTTTCAGAGATTTTAAGACTACCACTGTAATTTAGTGGTGATACAAAAAAATCTCTTGCTCCCTACCGTGCTGTTTATAATTTTGATTTGCCAATTATTATCTTCTTTTTTTTAAATTTTCCCCAGAGTGCGATAATGTCACTTCCATCTGTCATTCATATCCAAACTCAACTGTCAAGTGGCCCACTTGGATAAGTTTAATTTTTCTGGGGCATTGTTCACCTGTCAGTGGATAATTACTCAGCCTAATCTCTTCACACTGACACGCGTGTACAACACAAATCTGCACGGACGGGAATTCTCAGCATGGAGGAAAACTTGTTTCTGTATAATGAGTCATCGTAAGCCCCTAACACAAGTCGAAATATGAATTTCGGGTGTTTTGGTGGCTTGTGGTTTCTGCTGGCGTTAGAAGTGGGCGCACGGCTGACAAAGCTCTCCTTCTGCAGAGCTGTATTCTGAGCAAACACCGCGGGTCTTGATCTCATGGTTTTGTTTTTTACCGCTGCTCTTGTTGTGCGTATCAGCCCTGCGTGATGGCTTATCTGGGTGTGCCGTCCTTGGTAATCTACACGCAGGAGGAGAACAAACACTTTGAATAATGTAATAATCGGTTTAATAGCGCAGTAAAGGAGAGGCTTAACAGACACTGCTATCTGATTTTGCCTCCTGCTATCAGTAACCACTGTATGACCAGTCGGGTCATTACAGCCCGGCCCCCGGGCTGGCAAACAACTCTCACTGTTTGTATTGACTGGATTTATAGACAACCGTCGAGAGAGACTCGGCGTCTCTGCCCAACAGCCACTGTGCCGTAGATTAAGCACAAACGTGACCCTTTTTTTAAACTATCCGACAGGATGGAAAAAACAGTCTTAATTGTATTGTTTTCGCCAGGATGTCACGCGTCTTGTTTCCTCTTTCTCTGTATTTTTAAACCAAATCCATCACTTGAACGCAACAGAACAAGACAAAGCTAGCTGTCGGCGATGTGGTGGCCCTACTCTTATTTCCCCAGCTTATTTCTTTCTTTCTCTTTTATTGCATTGGCTTCTGTCTTCTAGTCTTTGGGGAGAAAAAATTAAAAAAAAATTGTCACCGTACAGTAACCACTTCTTCCCATTGCCACCGCAAGTGTGAGTAACACGTTTGTAACTGTGTGCCTGCGTGTTGTTGTCAAGAGTTTGACAACTGCCTACATGTGTAAGGGGAAAGGCTCGTGTTTGATGGTTGCTGGCTCCCGTCTTCCCCCGAGTTAAAGGTTACCATTTCAAGCGCCGCTGCGCAAAGGTCTTATTTGTTGTCCGCTGGATGTGGTTTATAACAATGGGAGCAAAGCACGGGTGAATTATGAGTGATGGACAGGTATTGTGGTTCTGTCGTATCAGTCGCTACATGCCTTTGCTCCTTTTGACTCCCATATTGTGGTTATCTTTTTCCCCCCGCTGTAACAAGGTAGGTGATTTGGAAGATAGTGTTTTGGTATTGTAAATATTTGCATTTTGGAGAAACGGCATTAGCTGTTTCAGGGGTAGCTGAGTTTGATAACTATATGATAGGCGTTTCATCTGCAGTCAGGAAACTTCATATGAAGTCATTATGGTGCAGTACAGCGACGAGTCTTTTAATTTTCGACTTATTAGGACTCAGCATCCGAACGGTTTCCAGTTAGAGCCATGCAGACAGCAATGGATGTGTTGAGCTGATGTTGATCCCTGTAATTTAGTGTCATTGAGTGGGCTAATCCCCTCAGAGACTGCAGGCCAGGGCTCCTGCTCATCAGTACAGTCAGGGAGTGGGTTCTCAGTCAACACAGACGCATGCACACACATGCGCGCACACACACACGCATACTCACACGTCGGACGCACACGCAACTCCAACTTTCTCCTCTTTTGTATCAGCGTAGCATGCTGCCACTCTGCCAGGTGTCACTCAGTTGCTGTTGACACTGAGGACATTAGATCCTCACAAGTCAATGATGTCAGATTTTAATTGTGTCTACAGAGGCCATGTTTGTTTTTTTTTTTTGTTTTTTTTTTATGTCTGTATTTCAGCTTTGGGATGCGAGAGTGTTAGGCGCGAAGTGGTGGAAGTGCTGCAGAGAGGATGATGATATCGAGGTGTGTAAATTGAATGTGGAGATGGAGCCGTGCGTGTGTGTGCAGTGTGGCTGATAGGGCTCCCCCTCGCTCGGCACTTCCACTATTTAATTGCATGAAAGGGAAGGAGAGGAGATTGCAGGAGCCTGGCGGTGGGAGCGGAGAGAATGGATTTAGAATGTATTAGTATTGGCAGCAAGGTGCCGGCGGTGGAAGGCTCCCCCGGGGCCCCTGGGGCCCCTCATGGAAGTGCAGGTGAGCTGTGCCACCTCCAGCCTTGGCAGCCCCCTCCCTGGTCTGCCCTCCACTATCGCTCTTTCCTCACTGAAAGGCCCCCGCCGTCGGTGGAGGGGCCCACACATGGAGCGTCTCAGAGTTGCCTTCTTATCTAAATGTTTACAGGGAACAATGATTTGCCACACAACCTGTTCCAGCCAGACCCCACTGTTCCACTTCTTTAACTGTGATTGGGGACCCTGCTCGTCTAATATCTCCACCTTAGGGGCCACCTTGGTTGGGAGGGCTTGATATTTCCTCAGCCTTAAAAAGTGGTGCAAATCACCCCTGGAGTCTTAAACCATGAGAAATTGTTTGATACTAATGCAGCTGATATCCTGAAATGTCTATACCCTCCTCTGCACAAAAGGTGATATTGTTGACAGCCACCCGTAGTGATTGAAGCCATTGTCCTATGCCGGTATTACCTCATAGGCATTTCCATGTGCCGAATGTCTTTGTGTAACTGCATCGCTGTAACGTATCCCCTCTATAGTCTGCGAGAGACGGAGATGGGTCCTTTACTTCATCCCCGCTGAAACTCGGTGTCAACTGAGACGCTTGTCAAACAGCTGATGGTTGACTGATGTTCTCTGTTCTAACACTCTCTAACCACGGTATGATGTAACGGGCAGAAACCCCAGCCTTTTCTCATTGGCCTTTGTTTGTCAGATATGCATGGATTTGGGTCATCTATGGCTTAGACAGTAAAATTACATTAAATATTATAGGATCTTCTACAAACACAGTTTGACAAATACCCCCCTCCCCTGTTTCTGCGAGGAGATTCTGGTGCAAGTAACAACAGTATATCTTTGCAGCACTCTCCCTTCTCACTTGAACCCTCCCCTCAGGATGTCTCCATGCTAAAGGGGCACTCACACTGTGAATAAGATTAGTCTGCCTCCGAGTGTACAACATGCTTACGCCACTTGACTTTGAATCAGTGCTGATTTGGAGCATTGCTGGGTTGTTGTAGGGAATAATGCTCCGGCTGGGTTTATGCAATGGCTGTTATGGGGAGCCCGGCCTCGTCTGCATGCATGTTTTTTTGGGAGGGAGCGGCAGTTTGGATAAAGCTGTAAGCTGCTTAGGGCCGTGGAGAGAGGTGATTACAGGGCCCACCTCCACGAGACTCACCGGGTGCCGGGGAGGCGACTTTCAGGTCACTGCTGCCCTGACTACACTGCCTTCAGAATGCCACGATGGCACATTCTGCCAACGAAATGCCGACCCATCCTCTCCCTCCTCTCTGCATCCTCTCCCCCACGACCCACCCTCTTTGCCGGCTTCCACCGTGCGCTCTAAATAAACACGTCTGCATGCTTGTGCAGTTCTTTAATCGGAGGACGATCCCAAGCTGCCTAGCTTATGACATTCCCATCAGATAGTAACATGGTTTTTTTTACATCACAGTGAGAGACACGTAAAAAGTTGGCTGTCCCCCCCCCCCATTTTTTTTCCCTCCCCAAATGTATCTGGCCAATTACCCCACTCTTCCGAGCCGTCCCGGTCGCTGCTCCACCCCCTCTGCCGATCCAGGGAGGGCTGCAGACTACCACATGCCTCCTCCGATACATGTGGAGTCGCCAGCCGCTTCCTTTCACCTGACAGTGAGGAGTTTCACCAGGGGGATGTAGTACATGGGAGGATCACGCTACTACCCCCAGTTCCCCCTCCACCTCCGAACAGGCACCCCGACTGACCAGAGGAGGCGCTAGTGCAGCGACCAGGACACATACCCACATCCGGCTTCCCACCCGCAGACATGGCCAAATGTGTCTGTAGGGACGCCCCACCAAGCTGGAGGTAACACAGGGATTCGAACCACCGATCCCCCTGTTGGTAGGCAACAGAATAGACCGCTATGCTACCCAGACGCCCCAAAAAATTGGCTGTCTTAAGTATGGAAACACCATGACAACACGGCAAAGTACTACCCCAGGTATAGGGCAAAAAACGAACATTGCAGACTACAGATCCACAGCTAGACAATGTCTTAACTTTCGACTATTTCTTGTAAATGTAATATTAGAGCTTTCCTCCAGTGAGGTTTTGTCCGTCACTAAGTGTCTGAAGTCTTCCTTTGGGCCCTGAAATAGAAAAGGGCTTTCTGTCCTCCCTGCCTCTGGCTGCTGTGGTGTGGGGATTGGCTATCACAGACCCTGCAGTAAACAGTGTGTGAAAGCAGCCGGAGTGTAATCTTATGTGCTGTGGGATCAGGCGAGGGGAGCAAAGTTTCTAAAGGAGCCACAATAAAGGGTTGCTAGAGCACCTGCAGAGCCCTGGACCAAATAATGAACACCTGAGCAGATTGGAGGCAACTCAATTAACGTCATTGACACTGCCAGTCAGAAAGAAAGGCAAGTACGCCGCTTCTGTTGCCCCTTTGTTCGCAAACAAAAGGGCTCCCCGACGTATTCAGTCTAGAGTAGGGCAGTCTTTATGAAATGCGGGTCAAATAATGATTCATTGTTTAATCTAGATAAGCGTCACTGTTTTTCTGTCTGATATGGCATTCAGCATATAGGCTCTGTGCTGTCTGCTGTCAATACAAAGGGAAACCAGGTAACAGTTATTCAACAGAGCTGACTGAATGGAGTGAGATATATATATATATATATATGTTAATTCCAGCTCGAGCTATATAGGGAAAATGTGTTGAATATTGCTCTAAATGTTTTTTCTTCTCTTTCCATTCATTCGCATACTTTATTAAAAAAAAGAGATCCCACTATTACTTTTGAACATTTTCTGTGTTTTCAGGGGGTGAATCACACACATAATGACTTTACAGACCACCAAAGACACAAAAGTAGACCAACAAAGAAAAAAAAATGACATGGAAAATGGAATTATTGGTTTGTACACATAACCAATTTAATCTAATCTCATCTGTTCTCTTATGTGGCTTCCCAGGAAGAATCCTCAACCGCTTTTCTAAGGACATTGGTCACCTGGACTCTCTGCTCCCATGGACATTTGTGGACTTTATCCAGGTGAGTCTCACCTCGGCAGGTTTGGTCGCTGCCGCTGCAGCATTGGGGAGGCCATTTCATGCCTGGCTAAGCCTGCTTTGTGGTCCGGGTCCCCTAATCTGGAAACAATTACTGTAGGATTACCCGCCAGCGCGGCCCAGCGCCTGCCTGCACAGATTTAATAAAAGTGTCTGCACATAGGCTGAGGGCGTGGCTCCCCCCGTGTGGCACAACAGAGGCGGCGTCTCCTGAGAATGTGTACGCGGACTAAGCAAGTGTTTGGTAGAGAGAAAGGCACCATAGAAGAAATAATGGCCACAGCAAGATGGGCCTGATGTGGGGATATGGAAGTGTGACAGGTGAGGGGAGCGGTAAAGTTGCTGACAAAAATGATCACTTAGGGGGCCAAAGAGAGAGAATTTCAAGCAGGCGGGCACAGGTGGCGTTCACATAAGTAGAGCGAGGAGAGGTGCTGGAGGTGGGGGCGGGAAGGGGACAAGTGGGCCGAAAGAGATACAGTCAACTTGCCCCTCTCAGCCCCGTCCACCCCCTGCTGTACAGTATTACAGGCACAGTAGCCAAAGGGCCACCCTGACGCACAGCCAGCTTGGGTTACCAAATGCCACCGTGCCACCGCTATAATCATCCCCCACGAAAGCCTGCGGAGATGAGCCAGCTCATGCAACTAGCACCACAAAGAAGGGAATGTCCACCGCACAATTTGAGGTAGAGGAGCAGGCGTGGCTCCTTGGTTGGGGCCAGAGAATAGAACAAAGCAGCGCTGAAAACGAATCCCCCCCTCCACAATGCCTGAGTGATGTTTGTGGCAGATACCCATCTCACAGGAGACAAAAGCCATCTTAAATGCTGAAAGCACAAAAGATCATACCCACAAAGGCTTTTTGTCTTCTATAGTTCCCCCTATTTTGATAATAAGGTGAATAATGGCCAGGGTAAAATAATAAGGTTGCGGAAGGGCCCGTAGGTCCAACTAAAAACCAGTGAAAGCGAAGCAGGTCATGACAGAAAATGGGCTTGTGTTGCACACATGTCCGTGTCGTAATTCTGTACGTCGCTCATCTGATCCCTCATATCACAGTCATTACCAGTGTTGTCACCATGAAACGCAGGATCCATTCATCAGCATGCAGTAATTACAGTTTAGCCATTGTAAAATGGGTTACTGCATCAGGGTAGGACACAAAATTACAAGCAAGACTGGATGTACAATGGGACACGTTGTGAACTCAAAATGTGTTCCTTTGCTTTAGTCGAAAAGCAGGAGGGGATTGCGAGAGGACAAAGGTGGCATCATTTGGACAAAGTGCTTTTGTTTGCACTTCTTTCCACTCTTGTTTGCAGGTGTCCTTCATGAGGCGGTCTTCAATGCCTTCAGGAAGGAAGATTTTCCCTGTTTTTATCAAAGCATTAGCCGAGCAGAAAAGCTGCTGATCCCGACCATTGTTGCTCGTTCGCAGAGGGACATTTCCCCACAGTCATTGTTTAAATGGTTGTCGGGGGGGGAATAAAGTGAAACTTCATAAACAATGCCCTAACTGGTTTATCTCTCTCTATGGGGAGAGGCTGCTTCTGTGTGGGGGATTTACATCAGAGCCAAGCCCTTTATGGTGTAGTAAGCACTTCCCAGCCCTATACACGCCTAACAAGGGGATTCCCCTGAAGCTGGGGCAACCTGGGCGCATCCCAGGACCCTTTTTTTTTTCTTTTTCCACAGGTCTCATTTAGTTGTAATTTAGTATATTGAAGAAAAAAAAAAGGCTCTTTCCCTCCCCTCTTTATGATCGGAGGACAAAGACAGAAATGTCAATTAAAAGCACCTCAGGCTTTGGGGACGGTCGGCTTTTGTGCGGACTTGACCTTTAAATCCTGGGTTGCCTCTATTTTCACAGAGGGGGCAGAGGAGGAGGGCAAGACAATGAGGGGTGAGCACCGGGGCCTTTCAGCTGGGGAATTCCTTGTGAAGGCTCTTGACCAAGTCACACCGCTAACTGTGGGGTCCATAGCGACACTCATTGCTCTTCTTAACCGTCCGGTCAGATTGACTTTGTCAGCATGAATATGCTAAGATAACAGCCACAGGTGGACAGTGACTAAAACCCCCTTTTTTTACAAATTTTACAAAAAAAATTTTTTTTTAAATTCAGTTGCATAAGTGCACATTGTGGTTTGAGAACTGGGTCTGTCTGTACCTTTAGTTTGAGGGAGACTTGCCTGCTTATAACCCGCTAAAACCACCAGTGTTAGCTGCCAACATTTGTTCTGGCTCTGCTTCATCATAAATTACAACGGTTAACGATGTGTTTGTCTGGAGGAGGAGGAGGAGGAGAAGGTGATGTGTGTGTGCGTGTGTGCGCGTGCGTGCATGCATGCATGCATCCATATGTGCATGCATGCACATGCGCACGCCTGTGTTTTACACGTAGGACACTGGCGCAGAGAGGCACTGAAGACACACACGCAGAGCAAAGATGGCTATTGTTTGAAAACACTGGCGGGTGGATCGTTTTGTGAGTCTTTACATTGTGTGTTAGGCCTCTTCTGCGGCTTTGCGGGATATGAGAACTGCTGACGTAACCGCGAGCGCTACGGGATGGGATTTCACCAGCTCTCTCGTTGGCCTTTGCTAAACGGGTGACAGAGGAAGGGAAGAATGCACTGGCTCCAGGCGTTACACATACCAGGTTAGCCCGAGAAACACAGGGAGAGGGACCAGTATGGAAATATATATGCCGTGAATCCCCACTGAACATTGTTAGCTGACAGTGCCATTGTCTTCTTCCACGAGGTGGAAAATCACAAAGTGTGACACAATAAGGCGAGAGGCCGGAAGATGAGCTGGACTACATGTTGTAGCCGAGGATGTGCTAAGTCCTGAAGCTAACGAACAAACGAGAAATGAGAAAAAGAATTAAAATGAGTATGCGATGAGTGTGCTGTCATTGTGGGTGTGTATGTAAGCTCTTAGCAGTACCACAACTGGTCATTTGATGGCGAGCACTGGCCAACAAAATCCTCCAGCCTGTGTATGTTTGGTCTCCCCATGGTGTCGTGGTCTGGCACCTCACCTGTTCTGACACAGCCGTGCAGGACCGGGTTATTGGTTGTTTTCTTTTTTTGTGGGGGACCCCCCCCCCCAATTGTACTTTTGCCAATTACCCCACACTTCCGAGCCATCCTGGTCGCTGCTCTACCCCCGAGCCGGGGAGGGCTGCAGACTACCACATGCCTCCTCCGATACATGTGGAGTCGCCAGCCGCTTCTTTTCACCTGACAGTGAGGAGTTTCGCTTGGGGGGCGTAGCACATGGGAGGATCATGCTATTCCCCCCAGTTCCCCCTCCCCCCCGAAAAGGTGCCCTGACCGACCAGAGGAGGCGCTAGCGCAGCGACCAGGACACATACCCACATCCGGCTTCCTACCCGCAGACACGGCCAATTATGTCTGTAGGGACGCCCGACCAAGCCGGAGGTAACATGGGGATTTGAACCGGCGATTCCCATGTTGGTAGGCAACGGAATAGATCGCCACGCCATCCGGACACCCTCGTCATTGGTTCTTTTAACCCACAGAATTTACATGACAACCTCGCTGTGTTCCAGAGTCTCACCACGCTGTCAGTATGATGGCAGTAAAAATGAATCCAGTGACTTTGTTCTTGAGCGACTTGACAAGTGTTGTTTTTTTAACTGGTGTACGGAAAAACACTGTTGCTTTGTTTTTGTGAGAGAGGCAAAGAAAGGATGTTCACATGCATTTTTTTCAGAAAGCTATGCAGTTAGTTGACACTTGCTCTTTGCTGGATACAAGTGATTTAGAGGGGAGAGAGAGAGAGTGTGTGAGAGAGAGAGAGAGAGAGAGAGAGAGAGAGAGAGAGAGTGCATTTCAAAGACTTTCTCTTATTTCCAAAATGGGGGGTGGAAATCAACAGCTTGACTGAGCCCAAATAAGTGACTTCTTTTACCTTTTCACAGCACACAATGGCCTAATCCTGGGACTACTTGAGCCACCAATGTAGACAGGGACTGAGACCACCACAGTATGTGTCAGACCCTCCTCACCACACACAAAACACATTGACTGCAGCTTTATGAAGTGAAAATAGCCCAGAAAGGGAAAATGTGAAGGAGGTGTCCACAGTCATTTCTCCCAAAGAAAGGCCACGGCATCTGGGCATTTAATGCTAAAATAAAGCCCCAAAGGCCGAGCAGAATGGATTGGGTCACTCCTATTGTTCCAAAGCCTGGGTGGAACGGCCCTGTTTTGTTTCAGTACCACTGACCCTTGCAACTCATTGTGCCACTCTGTCAGAGAAAGTGTGGAGTTAAAAAAAAAAAAAGGAAAAAGAAAACAGTGATGACAGAGGGTCTCTTTGGAGGAATTTTCTTTGCCCTGCGCTCCCTTCATTTCCCGTTTTGTTGGCCCTTTTTTCCCAGAGGCAGCCTCTCCTCAGAAATATTGCACACTGTCAGTAAATAAAGGGAGGATGAAAAGGGGTTTGTAAAGAAGCGTACTGACTCCTTGTATCCTCAGGGATGTTTAATTAAAGGGAAGTGTTTATTCTCCGCGGTGGAACAACAGTCGCTATCTGCGCCGAACACAAATATAGCAATTAACTTCAATTTTCTACATTTATTTGGACATCAAAGACCCGATAGCATCGTTTAGAAAATAAAGCAGTTAGGGTCAGCAGAGATATGAATGGTCTTTGGACACAGCGGTGTGCCCAGTGTGCCTGAATGGCTGAATCGCATGCGTGCAGTAGCTTTCTTTTCTTGCTAAAGAGCAATTAGAGGTAATTCTTTATTTAAACTGTTTGTATACAAAGGCTTTTATCCACTTTTATGTGCAGTGGGCTGTAGCTCAGGGAGTTTTCGGTTCCTGTGTGGTTTCGGACGCGATAGGGATGGGGTCCAGGGGGAGGTGTGGGGTGAGGTCCGTGTGGCTGTGTATGTGGGAGGGGGGACAGATCACAACTTATCGGACCCATCTGTGTGTAGTGAGGGTGGGTTCCTCGGTGTTCTCCGATGCTGACATGATAAGCGGCAGACCACGCAAATGGATCACATCAAACAGGGGCCTTGGCGACAGTGGGCCCTTGGGGGCAGGAGGAGGCGAGACTCCTATCTAATGGTTCCTGTTCTTTCTCCCTCCCCTTAGATGACCCCCCCCCCCAGCTGTCAGATATGCTGGGCTGACCCACCACGCCAGCTCCGACTAAGATAGTGTCTGTAGGAAATAAATAATTAAAAAAAATCAATGCACGTCGGTATGTGGCATTGCTGCGTCACCATTGAGCAAGAGAAGATCGAAAGACACACGGTATATAATGATGAGGAAAAACGTATTTGTCCAGTTAATGTTCAAGCCAGACCAGGTGAGGCTGGATAACAAGTTGGAGTAATCGCCCGCCAACCCCCCCATCTCACTTTGCAGTCCGGTGGCCTTCCATCAGGGCTAAGATTGAAGCTTATGTACTGTGAAATTCTTGGGATCAGTTGTGCTCAGTAGCTTCCACTCACTGCTTGATTGTGTGGGCTCCACTGCTGTGATGGTTAGACTAGTAATACCTTCTTATCTGAACTGTATATGGAATTAAGTGGCTTTTTCATCATGAAACTCCATTGAAAGTGATCATGCTTAAATGTGGGCTTACGTGGCTGATAACATCCGTAATTAAAGTGCTAAATTAAATTTTCATCTCTGCTGGCTAGTCTGACACCATTGACGGTAACAGTATGATCCTAATCACACCCTCTTAGGAGTCATCTCTTGGGTTGTCTCTAATTTCAGGGTGTGAGGATTCAATTTTATCATCCGCCGATCAAAAATAGAATATACTGCAACATATACCTTTGAGTGAAATAGAGGTATCGCAGGAAGATCTCTCTTGCAGACCAATTAAATTAAGTGGAAATTGTTTTCTGGTACAACCGTACAAGTACCCACTGGTTTTGTTTTAATTACACCTTGACAGATAGAAACCATTGTGGATATTATTGGCAGTCGCAGAGTCAAGTATTTCCATGCCATTAGAAATAATGTCTAACCCTTGTTTCTTTTTTTCGAGTTACTGGCTGTGGTGCAGGTGCGACAGCTATGATGTTCTCAGGCTCACCGACTTTAGTCCAAATTAGGTCTCAGATTGCATGCAGCCAATGGTCTGGATGTGTCAGGTGGCCATTAAACATGAGTGACGAGTCATTGTGTCGTTGAGGGCTGTGCGGGTTCGGGTGTGCTGTATCAGACACCCATGGTGTGGTTCCCAGAGCCCTCTGCCAGTCACTGTGACCATGCCTGTTGGCTGGCTGCTCTGCCAGGGGAGGCTTATAGGCCGGAAGTGTTGAAGAGGAAGCCCATGGGAGCCGGGGATACGAGCTGCATTGGCCAAGTGGTAAATTCTCACCTGCGACTAAGTGAGAATTAGCACTGTGACCTCTTTCCTTTCATGCTGTGAGTCACTCAAACCTCTGTCCCACAATCTGCTGTTACCTTAACTGTATTTCAGTGATGACAATCCCATACAATACCAACTGACACGAGTTTCTCACATTCAGGCTGAAAAAAACCCTCATCACCCCAGCAGTTGCCCCCATCGGAATGGCGGAGCTTTTGACTCAGCTGTTGTTCGGCGGTTCACATCTCTTTTTCCCCTCTTTTCCAGGTTTTCCTGCAGATTGTTGGGGTCATCACTGTGGCAGCCACTGTCATCCCCTGGATCCTCATTCCTGTCGTCCCTCTACTCATTGCCTTCCTTCTTCTGCGTCGCTACTTCCTGCGAACCTCCAGGGACATCAAGCGCCTAGAGTCTACCAGTAGGTTTATTTCTGGAGACATGTCTATTTGTGGCAGGAGACAAAGACATAGCACGGGAATGCTAATAGACCATTGAAGGGAGCCCTGGTCATTAGCATAAAGGCTAAAGGTGGTGGTGGCCTATGGCTTGCCCACACACAGTTTCCTCAAGAGCCCAGAGTTCATGACATCACATACAATGGGAAAAATGCCAAGTGGTCATGACTTGGCCACGGCAGTCCTTAGTTCATCGTCCTTTTTTTGGACTGATAGCTCAAATGCACAGCGGAGGACAGGTCCTATCTTCGTAAAGAACAAAAGTTCTATTAAAAGGCTCCTAAGAAACATTCAGGCTTTGTCTTTTGTTTTGTAAACTTAACAATTCCAAACAAAAGACCTCAATAGGAACCCTTTCATGAAATTGCTTGGCATCAGGGGCATATTTAGTTCGTATCATGCATTATTCATAGGAACTTGAGCCACGTATAACTTTTGATTTATTTTCCTGTCAATATCCTGTGATTCAGTTGGGCAGTAGATGGGATAGAACCTCGCCTCTCAGAAATTCTAAAAGAAAAAGGCAGTTTGAAGTAATCAACTGTTTGACTGATTGCAATAGATTGAATTTTTATGGCAGCTCAGTATTAAAATAAACCGAAACGTAAACATATTCTGAAGTCCGTTGTGCAGTCTTATTGCTGGTTTAAAGGCCTTAGACTGGTGATATTGAACCATTGGGCACCAGATGCACAGCCTTGTGTGTCTGGTTTTGTAGATGCTTGTGTCCACGTTTCCCCTCAAAGTTATACAATAATCTGTGCGTTTCTTGCAGCACGGAGTCCTGTTTTCTCTCACCTCTCTTCCTCGCTCCAAGGCCTGTGGACCATTCGTGCCTTCAAAGCTCAGCACAGGTCCCAGCAGATGTTTGATGCATATCAAGATCTCCATACAGGTTAGAAGAGATTAAAGATTTACCTTTAAAGGGCCAAGGGTTCATGGTTTTGGTGATGGCATTCTTCATCAAAGCCACTTATGCCTACCATGTACTAGAAGACTGAAAAGACTTAAGTCTGACACCCTCTCACATCTAAAGACAATGTGTCATAAGTCAACGAGTTTTTAGTCACAGACTAAGATTTTGCAAAGACTGGGGAACTTGAAGGGTCACTATTTTCAAGACTACAACTAGATTCCTTTCAAGGTTATTTCCCATCCTGCTCCTGGTGGAAATTTACAGGAAGAAAAACTTGTACAATGGAGCAGAAACAGAAGGTTTTTCCTTCTCCACTCTGTCATGGTGCAAAACGGGAAGACACGTCATGACACTTGTTCACTCCACAAGAGAAGAGAACCAAGACTTGTGGTGCCTCCCCGGAGCCCCCGCCATGTTGTGTAGTTTACTCTCTACCAAGTTTGCTGCTTCCTGTTTGGTGCAGGAAAGAGTGCACCTGTTGGTTGTTGACAATATTCATGTCATTGAACTTCACTATTTGCGTTAGCCAAGACTAGGTGACTTACGACAATATCAAACATATTTGATTTTATTGGAACTTAAAGACGAGAAAAAGACTGACTTAAAACAGCTGTGACTGAGTTTCATGACCACCCTACACCAAACAATCGAGATGACGGCAGCGCGCCACAACTCTAGCAAAACCCTCACGATTTTATTCCGACATTGTATGTTTGTCTGCAACAGTGAAATCGCTTGAAAAGTTGTTTGGTGTACAGCCGGTGTTACTGAAAGGCTGCCCGTGTTAGGCTTTAGACACTGGTTATGGAGACATTGTTATAATGGCTGTTTGGTTGTGTCTTTTATCGACAGAGGCCTGGTTTTTGTTCCTGACCACCTCGCGCTGGTTTGCTGTGCGGCTCGACGGAATCTGCTCTGTGTTTGTGGCTGTTACTGCCTGTGGCTGCCTTTATCTCAGGCATGGTACTGTATGGGTTTTTGATTGTGGATACGCATTTACATCTCTGACACTTAATACACTGTGACATTGGATTTTTGAACCTCTAAAAATAAACTCAGAAATGAATGACCTTTGACCTCTTTCTTAACATTACAGACATGGAGCCTGGTGCTGTGGGCCTTGCCCTGTCCTATGCACTGACTCTAATAGGCATGTTCCAATGGGGCGTCAGGCAAAGTGCAGAGGTGGAGAATATGGTGAGGACAAAAGCATGTTGCTAGATTACTTTGGTTACAGTATTTCACATTTTAGCAAATGATGCTATTCTTAAATTTCTTAAACTTTGAACAGTTTTAGATGTACTTTCGGTTTGGTTTGTCCTGTTTGAATTTCCACACTGTACATGGTCAGTCTCTGATGTTGGAGCTATTCCACCATACAAGGTTGATAAAACATTCCTTTTTGTTTTACACTTATGGATCTTGTGATGTCTTGTGATGATGATATGCAGATGTTGACCAAAATGTTGCTTCGTAGCCTTTAATTTCACCAAATAAGGCTTAGGAAGTTAGGGGCATCCGGGTAGTGTAGCGGTCTATTCCGTTGCCTACCAACATGGGGACCGCCAGTTCGAATCCCCATGTTACCTCCAGCTTGGCCGGGTATCCCTACAGACACAATTGGCCGTGTCTGCGGGTGGGAAGCCGGATGTAGGTATGTGTCCTGGTCGCTGCACTAGTGCCTCCTATGGTTGGTCAAGGCACCTGTTAGGGGAGAGGGAACTGGGGGGAATAGCATGATCCTCCCACACGCTACGTCCCCCTGGCGAAACTCCTCTGTCAGGTGAAAAGAAGCAGCTGGCGACTCCACATGTATCAGCGGAGGCATGTGGTAGTCTGCAGCCCTCCCCAGAACAGCAGAGGGGGTGGAGCAGCAACCGGGGATGGCTCGGAAGAGTGGGATAATTGGCCAAGTATAATTTGGGAGAAAAAGAGGGGGGAAATCCAAAGAAAAAAGGAAGTCACAGCAAATATCTTTTCTTTCTCTTGTAAAGCTCTTTGTAACTTTGTTTTGAAAAGTGCTATATAAATAAATAGTTATTATTATGATTATTGTTATTATTATATAGTGTAGGATCTATATGCACTTGACAGTGACAGGTAGCTGTATACATTATTACTCCTCTTTTGTTCTCTAATCTAATGATCGGCCTCCAAGTTGAGGTCAAAATAATGCAGGAATATTTTATTGAAGTCAAAGTGCATAGAGTTTTCTAACACTGAAGACAAGCATTTTTTGATAAATTTGGTAAGGTTAGAGTCGTTTAACCAGCAGAAACACTTTATATTTAGTTACCTGTACAATGTTGTCCATGTGGCAAAATTGGCCCTAGCCCCTCACCCAAATTTGTTCTGACCTGAAAGTGATTGTCAGTGCTAATGGAAGGAAAGGCTGCTGTCATCACCATCACGGACTAAATACTTGATGCCGTTATCATGTTATTTCACTCACATTCTTATTTTCTGCTCAAAAATAAACGGGAGAAAACCCTGAAAAAGATTATTCACACAGAAGAACAGGCTTGTTTGAAGCTTCAACAACTTATAATAACAAAAAAAAACCTTGCAATTAGAGTTATACAAACCTTTCCTGTCTGTCTCTGCTTGTGAGGTATGTTTTATATTTTTCTTGTTGCTGGCGAGCTCACTGAAGTGTGTCTATATTTTTCTAGATGACATCAGTAGAGCGAGTGGTTGAGTACACACAGCTGGAGACTGAAGCACCTTGGGAGACAAACAAACAGCCTCCACCCAGTTGGCCCAAAAATGGCTCCATCACCTTTGACCAAGTCAGCTTCTCTTACAGTGCCAACGGGCCTTTGGTCCTCAACAACCTTACTGCGGTCTTCAGGTCCAAAGAAAAGGTCTGAGTCCATATTTCCGACAATCGAATTCCAACTTTTGTGCATAGCCCATGACTCGGGTTTTATGCAGCTTGTGCAGCTTGTGTAGGAGGTGTGACGCGTGCCTCTTTCTTATGAGCCATTATTTCTAATCAATTATTGAAGGGCCACCACATTGTGCTGCTCAATCTCCGGGCCTTTACCATTTGCGATTCATGGAATACATATCATGTAATTAAGACTGTTCAAGTGGATCCATTTGTACCCATTTGCATTCTGGGTTACCTGACGGAGACAACTGTTTATTCAATATAAGAGACAGAGAGCAGAGGCAGTGCAAGAGGGAAAGGGAAGAGGGAAGAGAGAGAAAGGCAGATAGAGGGAGATGGTTGAGGATGATTGAAATTGTGTTTAATGCAGGGGGTGTATTTTGCATGGCTACGGTTGGCCAGGGCGGCTGATTTCACAATGGATGGGTTGATAAGTGGAGAGGCCCCGGCTCTGACAGCCCATGGGAGGGATCTTCACAGCATGCCGTGGGGCTGAAAGGCTTTGTGCATCCTGACAGTCTCCCCTGAGACCCTTTATACTAGGAAACCTGCACCTACCACTTACAAGATTGTTCTTACTCCATCCCCTCACCGCAAACACGTTCATAATCACACGAAAACACACCGTCACAACACCACCGAGCTGCCATGGCTCAGCCTAGAGAGAAATAACCCAGTGGGAATACACAGCCGTACCACAAGACTTTCAAAACCAAAAATGAGTGACAGAGATCCTGCTCCCGTTTTTCAATATAACTAGACAGAGTATGCACAATTAAGTTTTTCAGTTTGGATTTAGACATTCCTTTTGCATTCTCTCTGTGAACTGAGAGGGCCATGCAGTTGCAGACTGGATCATCCTCTCCCGCCCTCATTATTATTATTATTTTTTCATCCATCTTCGTACAAAAGTGCACGAGAAAGTGTGATGACTCCATATCAAACAACGCCGAGAGCGCAAGCAGGTGCTGCTCGAAATGCATACATTATGATAGCATCTAATTCTGACATCCAAACCTTTAGAGGCGCGCTTCTCTTGTTAATGTCACCGGGCTTGTTGGCGTTCCTTGTTAACAACTGATATGACATAAAGGATCTGCTCTTGACAAAAAAAGAAAAGAACACGTTTTCACTGCCAAAGGCCAGGTAAACTAGAGCAAGGGAGAGACAGCATCTCAAGGAAATGAAAGACTCTGTCTCTGTGATGTGGTTCCAGTCAAGCATGTGCTGTAGTTTCTATCGTGGGGACCTTCTACAAGATTTGCAGTAGGATGTTAAGTGACTCAGTCAGGCGTTCCAGCTGGACTGATGACAACATTAAGTGATGATGTGTTAATACATCAAAACACGCTATTTTGGAGGTATCCCATTTAGGGGATGATGTGCTGTACAAAAAGGCTACTGTACCTTTTATAATTACCGCAGGATGCACTCCTACACGAAATTATACAGTTCAGGTAATAAGTATCTGGCATGGCATCAAGGCAGGTTCATTTTGCTGGAGCTTTTCTTGTTATTTGTCAATGTACGGTTAGACTCATAACACATTAAATACATTAGAATATCTGTTTAGCATTCAAACGCTTAAAATCGTGTTAAACAAAGGAATGACACATTGCTTTCAAGATCATGAAACTATTTTTACAGAAACTTCAACATTATTAGACTGTGCTTTGAAGAGATGGTTTTATTTTGATTGCAGGGATCATTCATTAAACCAGTTCCACAGTACTACTAATTTTGCAACACTACTTGGTTATAACGTTGCCCATAAATCTCTATATTTGTGTTATTTACATCCTACTACTGGTGCAGTGCCTGTTCGGGTGTAATCCCGCCTCTGACCACAACGTGTGTTGCAATGGCAGAGTGGCGCTGTTCGTCTGGTCGCGACAGACAGACAAAGATTCCTTCCATTTTAGAGTATCAAGGTGTTTACAATGCATTTAAATTTAATGTCACAATCCTTAGATAATACTTAAGCAGTAGACACCAGTATGGTTAAGAGTTTGAAGGTATAGGGTAAAGCTTTTGGCTGATGTTCACAGTTAATGTCGCATAGACCCTCCCCCCCAGAATTTCATAAAACACTTGAAAAATGTCCAATCTCTCCAATATAGGTTGGCATAGTGGGGCGCACTGGGGCTGGTAAAAGCTCTCTCATTGCGGCCTTGTTCCGACTGGCAGAGCCCAAAGGCAGAATAACAATTGATGGTTTCCTGACTTCTGAGCTTGGTCTTCACATTCTGCGCCAGAAAATATCAATCATTCCACAGGTATGCTCTTTGAGTTGCCCCTTCATGGTATGGATGTACTGCTGATATACTGTTCATATATCATACTATATACAGTGAGGGGGTCCAGGGACCCTGTTATGTGGTGGGGGCATTTTCCTGGCATGGTTTAGGTCCATTTGTTCCTGTGGAGGAGATAAGTGGACCAAAATCATGGACCGAAGGCCAATCAATACAAACTTATTCTGAGTGATCACCTTTATCTTATGATGAAACCTTTCTGTCCTGATGGGGGTGGTCTCTTTCAGGATGACAATGCCCCCATCCACAGGGCACGAGGGGTCACTGAATGGTTTGATGAGTATGAAAATGATGTAAATCATATGCTATAGCCTTCACAGTCACCAGATCTCAACCCATTTGAAGATCTATGGGAGATTTTGGACCGACGGATTAGACAGCACTCTTACCGCCATCATCAAAACACCAAAAGAGGGAATATCTTTTGGAAGAATGGTGTTCCATACCTCCAGTAGATTCAGAGACTTTTAGAATCTATGACAAGGACCATTGAAGCTGTTCTGGAGGCTCATGGAGGCCCAACACCTCACTAAGCCACTTTGCTGGTTTTTCATTTAACTTGTCTCCAGTCTGTATAATAAAGTTTAAATAACTCTAACTAATTCTGATTATGTAGGTGCACTATGCTTTGCGTGTTATGTAGGCCTACTTTTCCCCACAAACTTGTTGACTTCTGCTTTAACGTCTTCTAGAACGTTCTATATCTCGACCACTCCCAAGTCATGTCCCACAGTCGCTGTCAGATGAACACCGGTAACAGAAACCATGTCCCTTAAAAAAAATAAAAAATAAAATAAATGTATATGCCTGTCTGTGTAAAGGCTAGAACGGGTGAAGAGAATTACAGTCGTCACTCAGGGGATTTCTGTAAGTGAGACAAACGGATGCCTTGAGACAGTTTAACTTTATTTCCGCTTGTTGAAACTGATACGGCATTAAGAAAATGCCAGCCTGCGGGTGAGTGTCAGCAGAGTGGAAGGAGGGGAGAAGACTCCCACGGCCTGTACTGTGAAGAGAGCAGTTCCCCATCCCTGACAGAGGATTAGCCCTCTACCCCCAAACATGGGAAAGCTGCTTAGGAGTAGTCTCCCCCATCCTCACGGTTAGAGTCCCCCTGGTACACCGTCACATAGCCCAAGTCTTAAACATTTAGTTGGGTGCAGCCAAGATGCCCAAAAACAGGTGCATTAATGCTTTTCTATGGCTTTGATAGGTTCCTGGCATCACTAACGCTTCAGATAAAGTTTCACTGCTGTTCCAAACTAGTTTGAGATGGATGTGATGGATGTGTGAAGAGATTTTGTTTACTGTCTCTGTCTCTGCTAGGAGGAGAGACTTGCATAAAGTGGCAGGTTGGGAGTAAGTATAAGTAAACCCGCATGAGTAGCTGTATCGTGCTGGATGACGCTGAGATGATATGAAGTATTACCAATATTTATTAGAGTACACTTATCCGCTGTACCATGTTCCCAGTTTAATATATTTGTTGAAAGACAGGACTCAGTTTGATCACAAATCTATATCTGGGAATTATTTTTCGTGCTCCTGCTTTAACTTTGACGTAAAGCAATATTCAGCAAGTCTTTTAAATGGAAAATATCTTGACAGAAGATGCTTGTTTCCTTACCTCGTGATGTTGAATCTTCAGATTCCGGTACGTGCGCAGTACATCGGCAGTGAAGAGTTTCATTATTTGCCTCATGCCCACAGATTTGATTATGATAAACTTTTATTAGCACGAGACATTAAAAAGGATCCATTTCAGGTTCTATAGAAGTCCGAGGGATGGCTTCCTAGCCAAAAAAAAAAAGAATTCTGAGGGAAACAGAGGGCTTAGAATTGTTGGAGCACATAATCGGTCTATGGAAAGCTGTGCTTGAAAGCGGTTTTTACAACCCAACATTCAATCCTCAATTAAAGTATGTCACAAAACTAGTTTGAATTGGGACTTCAGTTGGCTTAATGACAAGGCAGTCTTCTGGTGACAGAGGGAAAAGCTCATTGGAAGTAAAGAGCTGGAACATTTTCTAAGGCATAGGAAACTGGGATGAAGCCCTGAAAGCTTAATTTTTTTATTTTTATTTTTTGCTGGTGGAATCAGTCGGAAATTGAACAGTTACTCCCGAGTTTTAGGGACTCGCATAAAGCTGCATTGAGACGTGGAATTGTGTATACGTGGTGCATACGTGTGCAAGTTGGACCGACTTGCGCATGTTCCACCTTGGTGCTGTGGTGTCACAGGGCCGGTTCTGATCCTGACCTTTGTCAAATTGGCGATCGGGGCATCAAGAGTGGGCCGCTTTAACGCTAGCGTTTCTCCAAGCTCTGTCCGCCCTGTCCTTTATGAGCCACTGTGTTCTTTACATCGGCTCCTGGGCTAATGTGGCAGTTGCCAGGGGAACACGCTTATCTTGATTTTAGGCCAGATTAATGCCACGGGTAAAGCATGATTTATCACATAGCCTGAACCCTATGGAGGGTACAATGGATCTGTGACAGTTTCGGATGTGGACTCTTGACAGTCACTCGCTGCCCTGCTTTATCTCTATCGCTGTCACAGGCCCATTCACACTCGTTTATGTTTTCTTTGAATGGTCATTATGCCCATTAAACGGTCATAAATTCAGCGTTGTGTCTCAGCAGAGAGCCCCGTTGTATTTGCTCACTGATAAAACAATGAGGTGAAGATGCTTTGGAAGCTCCTATTTGAATTTACATTTTTGCTTGAAGAGATATGTGGTTCTGTTTATAACCCGCTAGGACAGGACCCAGTTAAGTGTTAAGTAAATCACTTAAACGGTTGAAAAAAGACTTATGAATAAATATCTGAGTTGACATAAGCAGATGTAGGCCTGCCTCTGTGTATTGGGTTGAACAGCAAACGGAGGGACGTGCTGGAACAGCACCTGCAGACTGGCAGACTGTCTCACTGTAATAAAGAGCTTTATTTACTCTCTTAAAGACGGTCGTGAGCGTGAACCTTGATACAGGTGTGTGGCTCACCCTAAATACATATCCAGAGAATCCCAGCTTAGACCGTCCTTTCCAAAGGCAGTCAACTGATGTGATAACTGACGCTTGTGTATTTGACTCAGTAAACTTTGTGACTTTTGGCAGATGTTTTTTTTTAACACAAACACACGTGTGGATGAGTGACCGCGCAGCACTTTTTGTCTGGCGTTATATATTCAAATTCCAAGTTCTGTCAACCTCTGCAGGTTTTTTTTTTCTAACCGACACCTTTTGCACAAGTTCTGGTTTTCTGAGTAAAAAGATCAACTTACTGAAGCATAGTGGGCCCTAGCGTTGAATGGGGCTCCTGAGTGTAACAAGCCCTTTGTGAGCATCTTTCCCTCACACATAGCCTTGCAGTACTAAATAAAGCCTGTCTTAACCCTTTCAAACGTCTTCCCCCTCGTCATTATCTTAACTGGCCACGGCCTTCTCTTTCTATATCCATCCATCCCCAGGACCCGGTTCTCTTCACGGGCACCATGAGGAGGAATCTGGACCCTTTCAGCCAGCACACAGACCAAGACCTGTGGAATGCACTCCAAGAGGTACTCCAGCGTGGTTCTGAATGATTCCCCCTCATCAGCCCAGGGGGGGATCCCTCTGTCCCCCTGCACAATGCTGCCATTCAGCCTCCCTGCTCGCCACAAGTCATGGGGGGAAATCCCATTAGGGCCGTGGGGCCCAGCTCAATGTGCGGCTTGTAACTGGGAACCATTGAAAATGCAGAGGGAGATGTGTTTGGGCAGTCAGGCCAACCGGGATGAAGGCTCCCCCCACAGTGAAGGGCTCCAGCTCCTGGTCCTGCCTATGAATGGGTTTGGTGGCCTGGATTAAAGCTAGAGGCTGGCCACAAGAGAGCACTGGCCAAGGTCATCGGTAGACCCGGCCCTTTATTGTGGCAAGCGGTTAATGGGTGTGTTTGGATGGCTCTTTAAAGACATCCCCACAGGAGGCCTTTATGCAGGAGTAATGAAGGGTTGGGGCTCTGCTCTCCCTCTCTGCAGGTGCAGCTGAGGGCCGCGGTGGAAGAGATGCCCAAGAAGTTGGAGACGGTGCTCGCTGAGTCGGGCTGTAACTTCAGCATGGGTCAGAGGCAACTCGTGTGTCTGGCCCGGGCCATTCTCCGGAAAAACCGCATCCTCATCATTGACGAAGCCACAGCCAATGTGGACCCAAGGTCAGAGGACACTTGAGCATTTGATGTCCACCTTAGGATAAGCAGTGACACCGTATGGGGGGAGTTAAGACGATTCTGTCAGGAGCCCTTAGAAAAAATTAGAACAGAAGATTAATAACTTTATTTGTCAGTGTGATATGTTGGCTGGCATATGTTTGCTGACGGATCGCTGACATGCCATTTCATATGCAACTAGTTGCCTATAAACGAATGTTGCCGCAGCAGGGTTTGTTTAAACTGATACTGAATTGAGATAATTCTAATCATCATGGAAAAAATAGAAAACATCAGATATTGGTCCATTAATATAGTGTGGTGTAATATAGTTTTCTGGGGAAAGTTGTACTGTATAGGGAGAAATTTATCCATAGACAGACCAAACTTTGAGCAAATACATAAATACTTTGCCCTAAAGTCCAATACCTCGCCAAATGAAATCAAATGTCACACTCCTCAATTAGTGTAAAATGCGAAGAACCACAACTTCATGCTTTGTAGTGAACAGATTATGTTAGAGGGTTACATTATTTTTTATTTTCAGCCAATTACCCCACTCTTCCGAGCCGTCCCGGTCGCTGCTTCACCCCCTTTGCTGATCCGGGGAGGGCTGCAGACTACCACATGCCTCCTCCAATACATGTGGAGTCTCCAGCCGCTTCTTTTCAGCTGAATGTGAGGAGTTTTGCCAGGGGGACGTAGCATGTGGGAGGATCATGCTATTCTCCCCAGTTCCCCCCCCCCCCCAAACAGACGCCCCGACCGACCAGAGGAGGCGCTAGTGCAGCGACCAGGACACATATCCACATCTGGCTTCCCACCCGCAGACACGGCCAATTGTGTCTGTAGGGACGCCTGACCAAGCCGGAGGTAACACAGGGATTTGAACCAGCGATCCTCGTGTTGGTAGGCAATGGAATAGACCGCCACGCTACCCAAGAAGCCCCATTATTTTGATTTCTCTTTATAACTGGCCCAGAGCAGTCAGCAGTGGGTAGGTTGCTCAGATGTTAAACAAACATAAGTCAATAGCGTAGTTCAGGGATGATGTTTATTTGCAGATCAAGCTGGGAGATGGCGCCGCCATGGGTTCTTTGCTTCTGTCTCTATGGGAAATATGAATGGGATTTTGGTTATACCTCTGAAGTAAGGTCTGTAGTCAACACAAGCTTATGGGATCTGGATGTTTTTTTTCTATGAGATAACTTCACAAATGAGTTTTCAACCTCAAGCACCTCTGATACAAGTAAAAAATTAACAAAGGGTAGCTGATCAACCACAGTGTTCTATTTCTGCTTTACTGAAGGTGTACTACCAATTGTATTCTAAACTACCAAACTCTCATTTGCATCCTTGCTGTCAACTGTGATCAGTGTTGAAACCAGTCAGCAGTGACGAGCTACAATGGTATAGTTCAGTGTATTCTCTTTCACCACCTTGGTTAAATGGAGGTCTTCTGGTACTCTGTACTACAAGTGTATGCAGCTGCACATACCTTGCAGAGCATCAGCTATTGTTTTGTGCCAAGTAAAATCCCTGCCCAAGGGTCTGTGGGAAGAGAGTTTTGTTTCTGCTGAGGTGTTGTGTTCCCTCTGCTCCTTTAGAACTGATGGCCTCATCCAGCAGACTATCCGGGACAAGTTTCGAGAGTGCACAGTCCTCACCATTGCTCACAGGCTTAACACTATCATTGACAGTGACAGAATACTGGTAAGTAATGACACAGAGGAGACCCATGATTGGTTGAGCACACAAGTCAGTGGGTCTGTTACAAATAAACTTGCTCATATAGTTTTACAGGCGAGTAGATAATTAAGATAAACAGAGAGCAGGAGACAAATTAAAAAAGAGTAAAACTAGAGTGCACTCAGTAGAGTGCAGATCTCCGCCAGGCGTACGCATCTCCCCTTTCTGTGGTGTTCGAACTTGGCGACAAACTCTTTTTTTTTTTTTTCACCTAACGAGAGAAGGGAAAATACACATATACACAGACAGAAAAAGGTGTTTTTCCTGCCATTATGAGACTTTTTGCAGCGATATGGAGAGAAGAGTTTTTAATATGCAGCAATCTACCTAATAAAAAGGTTTTGACCGTCAGTCTGTGGATGTGCAGCCTCCTAGGCGGACCCTCACATGAAAGCGACCAAGTCTGACATGAAATGACAGACATCAGGCTATCATAATTTCAAAGCCCTTATTATGAGACTTCAGATGTGTTTAACTGTCGCAGTTTTCATGATATAAAATGAATCAAGGCGAATGACTGCTCTGCTGTTTGACTTTCATTCATAAAATAATGGTAAGAAAACATAGCTCAGCCATGGGAAATGTTTTATTGTAGCTACTGAGATGATTTCCAGCTGTGACCGATTAATCCTACTCTTGAAATTGTATTTTTGTAGTGGAATTTTAACATTGGGGACTATGCCACTTTTGCATGGTTCATCCAGTGTTCCTCCAGTTCTCCTGTGCTGAGATCAGCAGCGATGATTTTTTTATTTGTTTTGGATTTTTTCTCCCCAATTGTACCCGACCAATTACCCCACTCTTCCGAACCATCCCGGTCGCTGCTTCACCCCCTCTGCCGATCCGCGGAGGGCTGCAGACTACCACATGCCTCCTCCAATACATGTGGAGTCGCCAGCCGCTTCTTTTCACCCGACAGTGAGGAATTTCACCAGGGGGACGTACCGCGTGGGAGGATCACGCTATTCCCCCCAGTTCCCTCTCCCCGCCGAAACAGGCGCCCCGATCGACCAGAGGAGCCGCTAGTGAAGCGATCAGGACACATACCCACACCCGGCTTCCCACCCACAGACACGGCCAATTGTGTCTGTAGAGACAACTGACCAAGCCGAAGGTAACACGGGGATTTGAACTGGCGATGCTCGTGTTGGTAGGCAACGAACTAGACCACCACGCTACCCGGATGCCCAGCAGCAAATGATTTGACTTCTCATTTACTTTCAAGACTCATACCCGAATACATAATATTTTGGTTTTGACACTATCACTGCCTGATCTGACTCAACCGTAGATGTGAGTCGCGTATGCGTACGGTTCCCTCAGAGCGGGTAGCGATGTAAAGCAGCGTTGTTCAAGCGAGCTAGCGAGTGAATGAAGAGAGTGCGTGGCGATAGCGAGAATAAACATTTTTCGAAGGTTTTTAATCACTGCAACCATGAGAGGCTCTTCACCATACAGTCTTGACTGTGCACAAAAAGTTTTAGGCTGGTATGTCCAGTAGTATATGAGATGAGCGCAGAGAGAGAGAGACACACACACATACATGCGCGACCAAACGTATAATCCTCTCCAGGCTACCGACTGGTGGAGATAAATATAACCATCACGGAGTTTGGCTCATCTTATGAGGCCTTGCACATAAAATGGCGGATAGATATAGTGGCTTGAACCTGGAAGAAGCCTTTTTTTTACTCTGTCAAGTATGCTGTCTTGTGTATTTAGTGCAAACTAGAATGTGAAATAGAGTATAAAAAATTAAACGCACTTCAATAGATCTGCTAGCATTATACATCTCATCTGACACATGACCGTGTGAAGGATAGAGGGTGTCATCTACTGCATCTACTTGATATTCTTGGAATTTAAAGCCTTCTGAGAACTGTGATTTAGGGCTATACAAATAAACTTGACTTGCCTTGACAGTCCCAGCTGACAGTGTGCAGGCCCTGCTACGCAACCTTTCTGGAGTTTCTATTCATTGTATATGACTACATCTGGACCAATTTCTGCCTCACTGCGTTCGCGCTCATTCAGCCAGTAGGTCAGCCTGTGCCTGTGCCTGCGCTCCTGCCCCATGCCGGTTGATCTTTGGCCTCTCCTTGCTACTGCCTGCGGAGGTGCCAATTAGTACCATTTGTGGTAGCATTTGTTTGCTGTCCGTAAGGACAGTGCACGGCCTGGTGGCTGGCTGGTCACTGAGAGGGCTGAAGAGAAAAGCCAAATGTCATCCAGCGAGGACCGTTCCACACCTACACTCCAGTTAAACGCCCCCAGATTGTCATGCTACCCGGCAGGACCCGCTTGAAAGCCAATTTAATTACCTAGTCTAAATTTAAGCTACGCAATTGATTGACATTGAATGACATAGTTTTCTTCAGTTGAAACGCAATAGTCTAACATCCTTCTACTGAACTGTTGATTATTACAACAGCTTCAAAATTCTCCTTTTCACACTCAACACTCGCCAAAACGAGGCTTAAGTTGTTACAAACCACTCGTCGCCCATTGTAAGAAGATCTTTCTTGTTTAAATTTGTCTGTAATATAATGGTAGTCCCTTCCATGCTCCTTGAATTGGCGCTATTCTTTGTGTGGTTTACATGGCATGTGATGACAGAGAAATGATGGTAATTTTCCCCTGCGTGTATAGGGTGTGATTGTTGGCTTTGACTGGGGGACCTCCCTTGAGCCGCTGAAATGCCTGGATAAATGCACGGATAAATGGCTGATCTTCAGTCTGTCAGTGTCAGCGTGCTAGACTTTCACACTGCTAACAGACTGTGCTGATTGTCCACGGGCCCGTCGGGCAAAAAAAAACAGGTCCCCCCCCGTGTTTGCCGTCTGCGTGAGTCACATAAAATGGAGGGTTCCAAGGTGCAGTGAACTACTGTTTCCCCTTTTGCCCTGCGCTGTCTGCGTGCATCGCTTAGCAGTCAAACAGCTGAAATGTTAGTTTTTAAAGAGGTAAAATACACAGGTGGTGACACACACACACACACACACACACACACACACACACACACCCATCTGTGCATGCGGGTGATTGCAGGTTCTGGACGCCGGCAGGATCCAGGAGTACGACGAGCCATATGTCCTGCTCCAGAACCCGGATGGAGCGTTCTTCCAGATGGTCCAGCAGACCGGCAGAGCCGAGGCCCACTCCCTGCTCCATACAGCCAAGCAGGTAACCACCACGCCCACCTTTGTCCTGGTGCTGTGGAGTCAGGGAGCATATGTCCAGATTTCTAGCTCTGACTGTACATGTGTTCGCTCACCTCCGAAAACGACACATCGGAGCAACTGAAGATATGCCTAGCCCTGACAATGCAAAGAAGCTTGATTACCATTTTAATTTAAAGGGCCTACTCGGAGCGTTGCCGCACCATAACATTAATTTCATGAAAGAAATTGCCACTTTGTAGATTTACATCCTATGATTTTATCGAAGAAGACCCCATTTAATCTTTTTTTTCTCCCCCCAATGTAATTTTGAGATCATTTTAGAGATGATTCCAGAAAAGCAGCTTTCTTTGCACTATATCTATTTTGATATATTGAGTTTAACTTCATCACGATTTGGGATAAACTTACTATGGGGATTACTGTAATAGAGAATGTCCACTTTTTTTTTTTTTCCCCTGTGAAATTCATTTGTGATGTATTTCCCCTTCAGACACTCTGCAGATAAGAGCCGGCTATTCATTGTTCAATTCCATTTTTATGTGCATCTGTCTGCGACTACAGATACCGTATTGCAACTTCAAACAGGTCTTTGTGAAATAAGAAAAAGTAGGCATCATTTCATTTTCTCTCTGTCCCTCGCACAAATTTATCAGCAGAGCTGTATCTCCTCAGCCGCAGAATGAAATGGGTGAAATACTGATTTCAAAGACTCAGCACACTGTGGTATTATTTGGTATCTTCTTACCCCGCACACTGGCGGATTGCTGGCGACATTGTCCAAGCCCCTTTACGTTTTCCTTTCTTTATTGTAGTGGGGGCTCTCCTCCGATCAGATTACCGCAACATCCATAACTGTCTTACACCACTTATTAAATACTGAGACGTTCCACAGGCCGAGTGTGAAGTTTCTATAGTTGTCAGTCAAAGTTAAAATAACGTTAAACCATCTGATACCAACCTCTGGCTGCTTTGTCCGAGCTGAATGAGAACCTCGGCAGTACAGTATATCCAATACTGGGGGCTTACCCGTTTTCCACCCTTTCTTCTCGAATCGGGTGCCACAGAAGTCGCTGGTTTTGTTGTGGTCTCTTTGTGTAAGGAAAACTGTTCTATGGACTTTTTGAATAAACATGGAAACACGTTTTCTGAGGAGATCTACAAATTGTAAATCAGGTTGCTCAGATTTAGGAGCCGCTATTGGTGAAAACGAAGTCGTCTGGTAATTCCGGCGATTATCGCAGATGCAAACCCCCCACCCCCCCCCTCCGAATTTCACAGTTGTTTCAGGAGTAAATAAGCCACTTTTGCATGCTCCGTCAGGTGACGGATCCCTCCACCAAGCTGCGGATCTGTCATAAATCAGCCCTTATCAGATCTCAGATAGATTAGACTGTGTGTTTGTACATCTGTGACACTGCTTCCCTGATACCCTTCCAGGTTTACACGAACAAAAGCCGCTGCCGTCTGCCGGTCGGAGTGACAGACGTTCGCTGTGCCGAGGAGAGCCGTGTCATCTTCGAGACATCCCTTTGACACTTTGGAGAGTCGCTGTGACCCCGCACTGTGTCTTTATGCTTTCCCATCGCTGAGGCAATCCCTTACTGTCAGAAGGCAACCCAATACGGCACGGTCCATCAAATGAAAATGTCTGTTCGACACACAGTAGGCCGGTGTAGCATGTTTGACTGGCACAGTCCCTGGGCATGTAACAGAAAAGAGGCAAGCGTCCGAGGCAGGTCGTGACTGTAGTGGCGGCGTGATACTGTACGGCTGTTTATTGATTAAATCCCACTGTGTTTATGTGTGTGTGTGTTCTGGCCTCTCGGGTAGCTGAATCCAAAACCGGCACTTGAAAGAGCGGCGGTCTTGGATGCGTTTATTCTAGTGCAATAAATGATTGTTTTCTTAATTTGTTCAGCTTGACACGAACGTGACCACGTAGGACGAAGAGTCCAGGTCTTGGGAGTTTATTCTGAACGAGCTTTAAGAGGAGGAGAACCTTAGAGGAGACACCGGTTGTTTTCAGTATTACTGTGCCTTGATCAGAGTATTGATCTTTTGTAATTGCACTGTACTCATTGATTGTCTTAAAAGCAGATTGGTCTTCTTGCACTTTTGACTTTAACGGCTGTATTGCTACCTCAGTCCTTGGTCACCAGATAACACTGACGCAGGTCAAATGTAAAGCTTTATGTCATGGCGTTTGAATTTGCCGGCGCACCAAAGAGCATGTGTGTGACACAAGTATGTAAACTCAAAGTCTCTCCAGAGCTTTCGCCACTCACTGAAAACCTGCTGTGAGCTCTCGCCCCCCGTTCGATGTGTCGGAGCAGGATGTTCAGCTGCGCGTTTAAAACCCTGACTTGTTTTCAAGTGGTAATAAAAATAGAGAATTTCGGCGTCCGGGTGGCGTAGCGGTCTATTCCGTTGCCTACCAACACGGGGATCGACGGTTCGAATCCCCGTTGTTACCTCCAGCTTGGTCGGGCGTCCCTACAGACAAAATTGGCTGTGTCTGCGGGTGGGAAGCCGGATGTGGGTGTGTGTCCTGGTCGCTGCACTAGCGCCTCCTCTGGTCGGTCGGGGCGCCTGTTCGGGGAGGAGGGGGAACTGGGGGGAATGGCGTGATCCTCCCAGGCACTACATCCCCCCTGGTGAAACTCCTCACTGTCAGGTGAAAAGAAGCGGCCGGCGACTCCACATGTATCGGAGGAGGCGTGTGGTAGTCTGCAGCCCTCCGCGGATCGGCAGAGGGGGTGCAGCAGTGACCGGGAGGGCTCGGAAGAGTGGGGTAATTGGCCAAGTACAACTGGGGAGAAAAGGGGGGAGGGGGATCAAAAAAAAAATTAGAATTTCACACCTTGTCCATGACAGAGGTATGAAAATGGAGCCTTTTCAGGTACACATTTATCCACAGTTGTTGTTTTTCCTGTCTGTTGTGTGCACGGTTGTTAACGTTGAGTTTTATTGAGGGTGCAATAGTCAATCTACCATGACAGTGCTTAGGACAATCACAATTGTGAAGCTGTACATAAACCATGTTGCGACAACACAATTTGAATGCAATTCAACAAATAAAAACTGAAACTGATTGCTTGACTATTTCGGTCATGTGTTTTGCCTGCACAGCATTGTCTACTCATATATATATATATATATATATATATATACACACACACACACACACACTGATAAGCCAGCAATGTCGTCATGCTGCTGCTCATATTAAATTGTCGTGTTTGGTGTAAAACATGACGCTACACAATGGTAAGTGGTGTCGGCCAGCCTCCCAACAGTTACTATGGGCAAATTCAAATTGAATCGAAATCAAGGAAATTGTCAAAATTGGGTTGTCTCGTTAACTATCCTCGTTATCTTAAGCGCGGCATCGGTAATAAGTCTTAATTAAAACACAATGTCGTCATCTTCAATTAGGGAAGGAGCCGCTCGGCTCCTCTTCAAACTGACAACAATTAGGGCCAGTGACTCCACATTCGGGGCTGTCGCCGAGCGTCTGGCTGGCTGTAAACCGGCAGTATTTAACCGGGGCTCAGATTTGGGTCGTGAACCAGGGGCCATCGGTTCCCTTTTTTGAAGCCGAGTGATTTACACAATTCATTAAAGCCAGTGAATCTTCAGCCGGCGACATATTAAATGGTTACTTACGCTCAAATAGCCCCCCGGGAGTTGAATTGTTGGGTCGCGAATAGATTAAAGTTTACATTGAAAAGAGAAATTGAATTCAGGGGTAATCAATAGCATAATGGGCCAGTGAGAGGAGCCGGCTGCCTGAAATGAAATTACCATATTTTTAATCTTAATTTTCCACTCTGTTTATCTGACAGTGTGGATGTGCAATCCAAACAGATAATGAGAGAGTGGGATATTGACAGTGGGGTCCTCCAGAGTGCTTGTTTCAGTGATTAAACGCTGTGATCTGTGATTACTTTGTGTCGGGTGTCAGGCTGGGGGCCAGGGCCCGGCCGAGACGCAGGCACACAGCAGCTGGAGCACCGCGGGTCTCCGAGGTGCTTAATGCACATGACACAGCATTGACAGCATTCAAAACCCTATCAGGGGGCTGCGCCGCCCGGCGGCCCGTCACAATAGGAATACTCGGGGCCCTATCTACATCAGAGTCAGCATATATCCTCTCTGCTCGCCGCGCGATAACAGCCCGCGCAAGAATGGCGACAACAAAGTTTGCACAATAAGTATTATTAACCGGATACTTTTCCCTGCGCCGCTCATAATAGGGCCATTTTAAGTCATATCTGAATAGGTGTGCGAACGGCAGTGTCGTCAACATAGTGCTGATGTAGCTTTAATGAATAGACGTCTGAGCAACAGAAAGGGAAACCTGGCTGGCGTGCACAATGAAGTTAATTCCAAAGAAATAAAATACAAAATGAGCTCCGGCACAATGAGGAGGCAGTGAATAAGACGACGGACGCGTTGAAACCGTGACAGCGAATCCCGTCCGCACTTTTATGCGGCGAGTGATCCGCCGGTGCCGATTCGAGGTTGCGATACGCGTTCTATTCAGCGAAAGGTGCGTTGTTGTCCATTGAGAGCGGCAGTGGTGATGTAACAAAAATGTAACGAATAATGGAACGTAACAATGTAACAAAAAGTATCGATGACAACTAAAAAGTGTAAATTGTTTAAGCTTGTTTTTGTTATGAGGTGGTATAGAAGTAGGTCCACACGGCCGTTTTGGGGGTAAAGAGACAATTGCTTTTTTGGGAGTGGGGGGGGGGGGACCCAACTTTGTGTGGGGTAAGCATTTTCTTTTGTGATGATGCTGCCGTTTGACAAACGAACACCGACTGAAACGCACGGCGCAGGCGTGTTAACGGCAGGGAGCTAGTCGGCGAGTGTCAGACAGAGACGACGAACCCAGATAGCAAAACTGCTGCGGCCCGGACCCGTCCCACGCCCGACACTTTCCATACGGGGCCCACATACCGCGTGGAATGACGGCACTTGGGCGGTCCGCTCCTGTTTGCCAGATCTGGGCCAGAACCGAGCCATAGTAATGCCGCATGTGCCACATATTTGCCAAAGGGGGCCCATATTCGTTTTGTGATATTTGGGCCATATTCACCATTCACCACCCGGGCCACTTCAGGGTCACATCCAGATCACATGTTGCCGAGAGCACCGGATCTGCCAAAAAAAGGCCCACATTTGATTCGGCATATTTGAGCCATATTTGCTGTTATACATGTGGGCCACTTCAGGCTCCCATCCGTTTTGTCAGGGCCAGAAGAAGACCAGCAGTGCCGCATCACTGCCTGAAGTGGCCCACATCCGGGTGCTATCTGGGAAGCGAGATCGAGCCTCAGGTTTTACTCTTCTTTCTTTCTTTTTTTTTTGTGGGCAACTCAGACCTGACTGATCCCAGCATAAAGTACTTGTTGAAGAGAAGGAGAAAAGGGGGGGGACGGGATTTCGACAGGCTGCAGTGAAATTAGGAGAATTGACTATGGCGGCTTTGTTCCTGGGCTGATGTGTGTGTGTGTGGGGGGGGGGGACTCCCCCGAGAATACGAGCTCCGCCTTTGCAGAGTGCCTGCAAACTGAATATCTGACAAGTTCCCAAGGCCTGACATGACTGAGACCCCCCCCCCCACACACACACACACAAACACACAAACAAAGAACACCTATTGCACCTTTCAAGATCCGCGTGGTGACAGTGGATGCAGTGTGATAGCAAATGGCTTTTTATCTTGTTAAAAATAGAGCTACACACACACACACACACACACACACACACACCCGTGCACTTCAATTCAGAGTATGTTGATGCTATTTATACTCTAGATTGGCACGACAACCTAGTTAGACCTGGTTCTTCCTGTGACAGCCGCACTGTGTATAAGTAGAAAACTGAGAACTGCCTGATTTTGATTTACAACTTTCTCGATGATCCCTAACTAGGAGGTGCACTTTGATGTCGTCTTCCTCTCTGCAGACAAACGGCAACTTTCAGCGCGAGTGGCCCCGCTCCCAACACACACACACACACACACACACATATCTAAGGCTTAATCGGCCCATACTGTATCATGCAGCCTCAGCAGTTTGTCGACTGCCGACCTTGTCACCTTAAAGTCTGGACAACTAATGCCTCTTCAGACCGTAATTACGGGTCGCAGACGTAGTGGCTGATTCTGCACTTTAAAGTCTCCCGAGCTGTGGGGAGTTACACTTCTCCTCAAGCTAACAACGGGGCCGTGTGTCGGTGAGGATCTGGCGGTGCGATACGTATCACGGTACAGGGCTTATGATTCAGTATATCGCGGCTTCATAGGCCGGTGTTCTTTGCGCTTATGCCGCTTCCTGCCTCAGTTTACGTTGTTGGGTTGGCGTGGACGAGTCGAATGGCCGACGGTAGATCACGCTGTTATCCAGCGGTCGTGGGGGGTTGTTACACGCAACACAACATGTTTGTCGCGAGCCTTTACGTGTAAACAGCTGAGAATCGATACAGCGGTTCTGAGAATCGATACAGTATCACATCGCGATACTCGAGTGTATCGATGTTTTCCAAATTACTCAAATCGATAAGAAAAATCCCCTTCGACCATTTTGTTTGCGTTCATTTGTTTAGTGAGTAGATCAGTTGAGAATTGTGCTCAAACGATTAACCGTAATTCACTCACGGATGTTTTTCGATGCAGATAAAAACTTCAGAACACTGTTATTTGGGGGGGGGGGTGAAGGTGGGGGCAACCAATGCCCTTAGAGCGGCATAGAGTAATACCTGGCCCGGCCACTTTGAACTGGCTCATGCGGCTCTTTGAGAGGCCAGCAAATAGGAAACCCCTTTTGCCTGCTTTAGCCCCCTAAATCCCGGGCATGCTCCGTCACCTTGGAAAAATGCCGTTTGATTCCTCGGCTGTGGTGGAAAGGAGCAAAGTGGAGGGCGAGACAATGGCCGAGGGCTTATCTCATCGGTAAATAAGGCTTATTGCTCAAAGCTATAAAAGGGTAATGCTTATTGGTGATGTCATCCCATTGTGAAAGACTGATGAAGCTTGAGGCAGGGGGCCGTGGTGTGTGCAGGCATGTGTGTGTGTGTGTGTGTGTGGGGTGGGGGGGGGGGGACTATTTAAGCGGCAAACTCACGAGTTTATAACTTTTCCCCCCGTAGAGCTTGATATCGTTTTGTGTTTTAACTGACTCCGCGGTGGAACTGCGGTGTTTGGTGGTAAACTTTAAACCCCAACATACTTCAAAGTCCCACCTACCCCGGCGGGGGGGGGGGGAGAGGGGGCTTTTACCCGTGGCCATGAGAGCGGTGGATGTTCTGTGCATGTAAACGTGCAGCTTTGGGTAAAGGTGGGGAGAGCCTGCGCTCCCGGCCCCTCTCCCCCCCCCCCCCCCCGCCCGGTATTGTCTGCTTGCATTTACGTGAGTCCAAGGGCCCACTGTGTCTTTTGGGGTTACTTTCTCATCATTTTTCCTAATGTAGAGACCCACGGGGTTGGTGGCAAGCTCACAATGCGGCCGTTGTATGGTTACTGTCAGCTCTCTCAAATAAGGCTTCCTGTTCATTAGACTTCTTTTCACCTCGGCACAATGCGCCGGCTTTGCACCAATAGTGAGTGGACGCCCATCTCTTCAATGCCGTGTGAATGGTCCTAAATAGTGTTTATGCAAGCCATTGTTGCCCATTGTGTGTCCGGTCTTAATGCACAGTGATTTTGCCTGCTTTTTGTAGCCCGGGATACATTATCTTGCCCGTGTGGCTTCAGATGCACGCCCGGCCTTTCAGCCGGTAAACAAGTCTAAAAGTTAACTCCCCGCGGACAATGCCTCCGAGGGTTGCCCGATGAAGTCGAGCCGAGCGCGCCGACCGACCGGCCCGTTTCACGTCGCTCGGACGAGGCGCCGAGCCGTTTCGCGCGCCGCGGCCTCGATGTGCGAGAACGACCCTCACATATCGACCCTCCTTTTTTAATTTATTGATCTGTCTCAGGGCATCTACTAGTAGCCCGGTGCTGTTTTTTTTCTTCCTTCTAAGTGACAGAAAATCACACAAAGTGTCACAAACTGAAACTCGTGAAGAGATGTGGGGATGGGGATGGGGGGATGGGGGATGGGGGGGGCACTAAAACTGAACAGAGCTTCAAAGTTTATTCTCAGTTATCATCCATAAGGGTTATCCTGTTTTTGTCTTCTTGTTTTTTTTTCGGGGGGGGGGGTCCCTTAATTCACAGGATGCTGTTTCTTTTAGATACTGACTGGCGTTATCTGTTGTACATCTGTTAGAAGAATATGTTGTTTTTTTTTCTTCTCGCTGGGTGGACGCGCTTTAAACCTCTGTCTTTATTCTCCAGACCGTCAGGCCGGGAAGGAAAGGATAATGCAGACAGACAGCCGGATGGGTAATCTGACGTACAACCGGCGTTCGAGGAAAAAAAAAAAAAGAAAAGAAGAAGATATTTCTCGCACGGTGGAATTTCAGGTCTCGTAACCGCCCATCAGTCACTTTGATTCGAAAGTCTTTTCTTGGGGCGTCGTATGTTTGTGTCATAACTTCATTGAACGGGCTGATGTGTAAAAAAGATACGAAATGCCACATAACTTTTTTATTATTTGCACTGGATCAGGTTTCATTAAAACTTGTCTTCTTCTTCTTGTTCTTCTTTTCTTCCTCCTGCTTCTTGTTCTTGTTCTTCTCCTTCTTCTTGTTCTCCTTCTCCTCCTCCTGCTTCTTGTTCTTCTCTTCCTCCTCCTCCTCCTTCTTGTTCTCCTCCTCCTGCTTCTTGTTCTTCTCTTCCTCCTCCTCCTCCTCCTTGTTCTCCTCCTCCTGCTTCTTGTTCTTCTCTTCCTCTTCCTTCATCTTCTTGTTCTTCTCTTCCTCTTCCTTCATCTTCTTGTTCTTCTCCTTCTTCTTGTTCTCCTTCTCCTCCTCCTGCTTCTTGTTCTTCTCTTCCTCCTCCTCCTTCTTGTTCTCCTCCTCCTGCTTCTTGTTCTTCTCTTCCCCCTCCTCCTTCTTCTTGTTCTTCTCTTCCTCTTCCTTCATCTTCTTGTTCTTCTCTTCCTCTTCCTTCATCTTCTTGTTCTTGGTCTTCTCTTCCTCCTCCTCCTGCTTCTTGTTCTTCTCTTCCTCCTCCTCCTCTTCTTGTTCTTGTTCTTCTCCTTCTTCTTGTTCTCCTTCTCCTCCTCCTGCTTCTTGTTCTTCTCTTCCTCCTCCTCCTCCTTCTTATTCTCCTCCTCCTGCTTCTTGTTCTTCTCTTCCTCCTCCTCCTCTTCTTGTTCTTGTTCTTCTCCTTCTTCTTGTTCTCCTTCTCCTCCTCCTGCTTCTTGTTCTTCTCCTCCTCCTCCTTCTTGTTCTCCTCCTCCTGCTTCTTGTTCTTCTCTTCCTCCTCCTCCTTCTTCTTGTTCTTCTCTTCCTCCTCCTCCTCTTCTTGTTCTTGTTCTTCTCCTCTTCTTCTTCTTCCTCCTCCTCCGGTGGCCATCTCTTCTTTCTGCTCACTTCAACCACACTAAATTGCTAAAGTGGTATCCTTGGCTAAAGTTTGGCTAGTTGGTGACTCAGATGTAGGCTATTATATTAGCTGAGGGCTGTTGCCGGGGCACTTGGGAGCTCCCCTTCTCGTAGGACCGGCTGGTGTTTTTTTGTGCCCTTGCAGAGAAAGCTGGCAGCAGTTGAAATGTTTTTACGGAGATAAAAGAACTCCTCTTGAAAAACGAGCGAGCCTTTATCTGTTTGCAGCATTGTTCTATAGAGCCCATATATACTGCGTAGTGCGTACATCACCTCCAGAGTGTAACCGATAGGCCGAGCCATTCACCACTCGGATAGATGCACAAAGGCGGGAGATATCTGCGGCACAGATTACATTATACTCGGTTCAAAAGCATCCACGGGCAAGTAGGCAGAACTCAAAACTTTGCTGGGGGAAGAAAAAAAAAGATGCTTTTAATGCCGGCCAGTGATTACACAGGTGAGAGATGTAACCGATATTGGGCCCATTATTGTTCAAGAGATTTGGTGTGTTTGACCCCCCTTAAGCATTCTGCTGCCAAGGGAATTTACAACGAGCCCGGGAGCCCGAGGAAAGGAATGTTATGATTGCTCTCAGTGACACCGATACAACAATGTCACGTTATACACCCTATGTTCGCCCGGTCCTGACCGAGGGCAGGCTCAGGACACGATGTGTTAACCGATACGACTGAGCGCCGCCTTATCGGCAGGAGTCCTTATAGTGGAGCCTCAGCAGCAGGGATTGCGTTAACCTATCGGAGTCGGTTGTTTTGTTTCAGATCGCCGCGGCCCTCGAGACCCGGACGCCGGTGTTTCGTGTGACCTCCATTAGCCCACTAGGTGCGTTTCCGTTTTTTTATTTAATCAACTGTAGCCGTATGGTAATTCGTGGCGTGCTACAATACTCCTCAGAGGCGGGTGGTGGGTGTTTTTTTTTTTTTTTTTTCTCCCTCTCTCTCTCTTTTTTCATTTTTATAACTTAACTAGTGTTGACTTTCATTGCTCCTGGCTGATATTTCCATTAAGGGCCTCCTTATCAAATAATGAAATGAAGAATCTATTTCTTGCCCAGCGCTATTACCTCCCACAAATCAAAAGGCTTCCTCTGTAATGTCTCGCCTCCCATGCCAGTTAATTAGCTAGTGTTGCACCACATACTAATGCCACTTTCATGAGAACAATCCGAGACAATAAACCTGTCTCCTTTGTGGCCCTCTGCAAACCCTCTTAATTAATATCAGCAAACACAAACCCAAGTTAATTGAAATTTGAACACCCCACCTTCATAGTTCACAATGGTACAATCGCTACGGTGTTTTGTCGCTGTGGTTGTTGTTGAATCGCCGTAATGGCTGGCATCATAACTCCATTTAGCATTTCATTGATCACGCCGAGGTGCGGTGGAAATGTGAGAGAAAGAAATGTGTTAACCATGAGTAAACAGAGGAGGCAATATATGCAACCTGCCATTGATTTTGACCGCGGCATTAATATTCACACTGCTCCGGATAATCATGGCGAGGCTTTCATGATTTGTTTCCATTGATTAAGTGACATTCCCCCGGGTTTCAAACACCACGGTTATTAATATAGTTTGCATTGATATTATTTCTGCATTAACAACAATTTCATCGGACGAGGGAGATTATGGGACGGATGCAAAAGAGCGCCGCCGCTGTGGCGGACGGCTTTAATCAGAGGCAGGTTTTGATTTGAATCGATCTTTATGGACAGGTTTTACAGCCCGCGTGCAAGTTTGAATACCGTAGTTTTTAAGAGCCCGTGGCCCCCGCTGTCAGATATTTGATAAGTTTTGCAAATTGCAAATCAACCGAAGAATACGAATAAGCTGCCCACTTGCTGTGCAGCCCAGAATTCAGTTATCTCGCAGTCATTTTGTGCGCGTTGTGTATTTTACGCCGGCTAAGGTAATAGGGGCAACAATTCCCAAAGAGCGTGGGATCGTAGTAAGCGCCACAACAAAAGCGCATTCTGGCACACAGCAACGCTGATAGATATATATATATATTTGTATTATCACACTTCTTTTGTCATATTGGCTCTCGAACAGAAATGGCAAAACAAAATAAATAAGGAGATAAACGGTGGGATGTCTTTATAGCCTTTATGCCGTCGTGTTTCGGAGCCAGGAACGTTTCTAAAGTTGATATTATTTATGCTCCGGTAGTGTTGGTCACAGCCTGTCACAAATTATTTACCTCGGCTTGTCCGATTAACAGTTATGGCATATTCCTAAGATCAGGCTCCTAGCACTCGCACCCACCCACCATGGCAATTAGCCGTCTGCTAAGCTAACACGCGTGACACACGTGCCTGATGCAAGCCGGCGGAATGCCGAGCTCCTCGCGGATGTCGCCGGCGTCCCTGTCACTTCCCGTTGAGGTTCAGCGTCGGTCCAACGCAGATACCGGATTTAACAGCATAATGGGCATTTAAAAACCAACAGAGATGGGGGGGGGGGGGAACAGGCCCCCGAGTGGAGGGACCGGCAGAGGTTTCGGACGTCGGCGGGAAGGCGGATTCACACACGTTTAATCGGACCGCGGCCTCTTGTTAGTTTAGCGTCTTAAGGGCCCGTTAGTCGTGAAGTGTGTGTCACCGGGGGGGGGGGGGTGGTGGGTTATCAGCAACGATAGCCTCTCTTGTGTTAAGCCGACATGTTCGGCAAATCACGCCGACCCTCATTTTATTTCATCCCTGTTATCGCCGGGCCGGGCCAGCGTGTGGCAGGAGCGAAACAACTTAAAAAACCGCCTTGATACCTGCAGAGTCAGATCCACAGATAGTTGTCTGACTAGAGCGAGGGGCTGGGGGACCGCGGCACATTACAGTCTTAATGTGGGGGGGCCAGTGTCCAGGGCGGCACATTACAGTCTTAATGTGGGGGGGCCAGTGTCCAGGGCAGCACATTACAGCCTTAATGTGGGGGGGCCAGTGTCCAGGGCGGCACATTACAGTCTTAATGTGGGGGGGCCAGTGTCAAGGGCGGCACATTACAGTCTTAATGTGGGGGGCCAGTGTCCAGGGCGGCACATTACAGCCTTAATGTGGGGGGCAAGTGTCCAGGGCGGCACATTACAGTCTTAATGTGGGGGGGCCAGTGTCAAGGGCGGCACATTACAGTCTTAATGTGGGGGGGCCAGTGTCCAGGGCAGCACAATACAGCCTTAATGTGGGGGGGCCAGTGTCCAGGGCAGCACATTACAGCCTTAATGTGGGGGGGCCAGTGTCCAGGGCAGCACATTACAGTCTTAATGTGGGGGGGGGGGCCAGTGTCCAGGGCGGCACATTACAGCCTTAATGTGGGGGGGCCAGTGTCCAGGGCAGCACATTACAGTCTTAATGTGGGGGGGGGGGGGCCAGTGTCCAGGGCAGCACATTACAGCCTTAATGTGGGGGGGCCAGTGTCCAGGGCGGCACATTACAGCCTTAATGTGGGGGGGCCAGTGTCCAGGGCGGCACATTACAGCCTTAATGTGGGGGGCCAGTGTCCAGGGCAGCACATTACAGCCTTAATGTGGGGGGGCCAGTGTCCAGGGCAGCACATTACAGTCTTAATGTGGGGGGGCCAGTGCCCAGGGCAGCACATTACAGTCTTAATGTGGGGGGCCAGTGTCCAGGGCAGCACAATACAGTCTTAATATGGGGGGCCAGTGTCCAGGGCAGCACATTACAGTCTTAATGTGGGGGGGCCAGTGTCCAGGGCAGCACATTACAGTCTTAATGTGGGGGGGCCAGTGTCCAGGGCAGCACATTACAGTCTTAATGTTGGGGGGCCAGTGTCCAGGGCAGCACATTACAGTCTTAATGTTGGGGGGCCAGTGTCCAGGGCAGCACATTACAGTCTTAATGTGGGGGGGCCAGTGTCCAGGGCGGCACATTACAGCCTTAATGTTGGGGGGCCAGTGTCCAGGGCGGCACATTACAGCCTTAATGTGGGGGGGCCAGTGTCCAGGGCGGCACATTACAGCCTTAATGTGGGGGGGCCAGTGTCCAGGGCGGCACATTACAGTCTTAATGTGGGGGGGGGGGCCAGTGTCCAGGGCAGCACATTACAGTCTTAATATGGGGGGGCCAGTGTCCAGGGCAGCACATTACAGCCTTAATGTGGGGGGGCCAGTGTCCAGGGCGGCACATTACAGCCTTAATGTGGGGGAGCCAGTGTCCAGGGCGGCACATTACAGTCTTAATGTAGGGGGGCCAGTGTCCAGGGCAGCACATTACAGTCTTAATGTGGGGGGGGCCAGTGTCCAGGGCAGCACAATTTCACAGAAGACACAGATGCCGTCTTGTGACAGTACACGGCTGTATTTCATCACGGCGGTTTTGTAACCAAAGAGCGAGGCGAGCGCTGAATAATTCAGGTACAACTCCGTATTGTAGGTTGGCTCGGGTCGGCGCGCTCTAACATCTCTGACCTGTCGGCAGTATAGATCCGCGGGAAACACGTCGGGCGAGATGTCGTTCGACTCTTGCTTTGCTCTAAAGGGCTTTATCCAAAACAACATTTTTGGGGGGGAGGGGGGGGGAGTCAGAAGGGTTTCGTGGCAAATCCAGACAGTTTTCACAGGAAGATTGCCAACAAACTAAGTGATCTGTTCTCCCTATTTCTAAAAAAGGCATTGATCATCCGGGCATAGCCAATATGGAGGTTAATCCATCCCTGTGTCTATACTATGGGCTGCTTATGGAAGCACATTTGCTTAGGGCAGCCATGCAAATTATTACTTACTGCCCTGTAAGCTGATAACACAAATTAGATACCCATTAAAGTCGAACAATATATATAGAATGAGGAAAGAGATCGCGAGTGATACCTGAAGGGGCGCTTGAGTCGTAGGGCATTAAAAAAAAAAAAAAAAAAGCCTCGTGCCTGCAAACTTTAAAAGTGGGGAGATGTTTATCCTCGGGATTGGAAGATGCATAATAGTAATCTCATATGCACAGAGGCAGCTGCCAGGTGGAGGATAGCACACTGCATGTTTATGAATAGAGATCATTACAGGGACTGGGGAACAAACGGGCATGGACCAGTGACACAGAACTTTTTTTTTTTATCGTTTACCTGGCGCACACTACACAGCATTTAAGAAATTCCTGCAGCCCAGATGTGAAGTGTGGCACATTTTTTAAGTTGCGGCCGTTTTGTTTTGTACACGGCTTCTTTTTCTTGTTTTTTTTTCGTGTCAACTCCGTTTCCTGTTCCTGGTTTGGCGCGCCGGCACAGGTGTTGAGTCGAAGAAGTGTTTTTCCTTCTGCTCCTCCCCCCCCCCCCCCCCCAAGTTCCACTGACTTAAAGTCCAAGACCTGAATGTGGACTGGAGGGTTGAACAATGAGGCTGTTAATATGATCCTGCCACCTGAGGGGCCTGTGAAATCAGTGCACCGAGAGAAACACGTCGGCTCCTACAGCAGCGCCGGCAACTCCGCCGGGCCCCTACCTGCACCGGCTCCTGCTCCTATCAGATGAGCCACTTTAATTAATGTGCCAAACTCCTCTCCGAGGGAGGACGCAAATGTTCAGCAGCGGCGTTGGAGAGAGAGAAAAAAAAGGGCGGCTGTTTGCGATGTGTTAGACAAGTAAGGCGGCGGGCGCCTCAGGCCTGTTCAGGAGCCCGAGCAAATATGAGCCACTTTCGACTTGCCTCGCTGTCGTCGTCGTCGCCGCCGTCGTCGTCCATGAGCCCTTTATCCCCTCATTTCTCTAAACTCCTGACTGAGGGATAGTTGTAGAGGTTCATCCTTAAAGACCCCCCCCCTCCCCTCCCCTCCCCCTCCCCCTCCTCCTCTTTTGTCCGACAGGACGTGGAGTCAGCTGTTATTCTTCAGCCGGCGACTTCCAGCGCTCGGCGGTGAAAGTGATGAAGCTGAAACACAAAGGCAAATTAAGGCTACAAAAACAGTCGCCCCTTGTCCCATTGTCGGGTGTCACAAATCGTCAACTAAGAGTAACGCGGCGTGGTCGAAATGTATCCCCCCCCCCCTCCCCGCTGCCGCCACCGCCACCCCCCCCTCTCTCTCCCCTCCCTCCCAACCCCCTCTCTTTATATTCATTAGATTCATTATAGGCCACAAAGGATTGCCAACAAAACAGCTTGTGATTTTAGTTGAATTCATCCCCCTCTGAGGCCTGCAGGGAAATTAAAGTAGGTGACTATCACTGGAGGGGGAGCAGGCTTGACACATCTGAAGCTTTCAGTGATGCTAATAGCCAAGCGTATCCAAAATACACAGGAGCTGACCCCCCGAACAGATTGTGGGGGTTTAAATCATTAGTTTGCAAATGATGCAATGAGTACACTGGTTCTGTGGTAGAAGTCAGCCCACTCTGAACCCTTTGATTAGTGTTTGTCAACTCCCCTTTCTCTTCATACCCCCCCCTCCTCCTCCCCTCCTCCTCCTCCGAACCCACCCACTCGCAATCCAGAAATTAATAAAGGAGACATAGCGACACTTTGGAAGGGGAGCGCTTGCATCTCAAGCACCTGTTAAACAAATGCACTTAAGGCAGGAAGGAATCAAATTGCAGGCAGGTTCAAATTGGTGTAAAATCTTCATTTAGATTATGTCCCCGGGGTCCGCTTATTACTTGAGATTTATACAGCATTAGTTCTGCCTTGCAAATGTGGCGCGCCATTCCACCTCACTGAAATATGAAGAGGTTTGATAAAATGCTACAACAGATTCTCTCATTATAAAACCTAAACCTTTTAAAGATTCATTAATTGAACTGGTGGCATGCAGCTCTGACATGCGCCGAGTTCTGCGCCTGTGCCCCAGAGCGCTGTGTGTGTGCGTGTGCGTGTGCGTGTGTGTGTGTGTATGTGTGTGCGTGCTGCTGTACCGTGTTAGATGTTGCTGCGGCTCATCTGGATAAGTTGCTGAGAAGTGCACCGATAGCACAGCAGACTATCTGCGATACAGGGTGTAATTTATGGAGCCGCACACGTTCACCGTGTAGCGGGCGCCGTTTCCGGACTGAGCCGGCGCGCATAAGAAATGTAAAAGACACTTTTAAGGTTCTTTGCGTCGGTTGGATCTATTTATTTATTTTATTTTATCTTATTTATGTCGGAATTTGAAGTTTTGGTTTTTTTTTTTTGCCGCCAAAATAACCAGTTCTAAAATACCGAGTTGTCATATCGCCATGTGTGACAATAAGGAACGGGGCCACAAAGGCATCACAGCTGTAGGACCCCCCCTCCCCCCCTCCCCCCTATTGAGTGTATGTGTTTCAGTCACCAATACGTTTTGTTCATGATCCTATTCAATTTGTTTACATTTGGCCCCCGCCAGAGAGGGACAGTCCATTGATTTATTGTCCCGGCTCCCCGAGAATGGCGTTAAGAATGCACGAGCCCCCCCCCCCCCCCTCCCCCCCCCCCCGTATCCCCCTCCCAATCTGCAGACCCTGTTCTCTCATTGTGCTGCCTGTTCGCCGGCCACTGTTACAGAGATAGCCCAGCGATAGATCCTGTCCGGCCATCACGAGGACCTCACACGAAAGAAGTCCGAACCGGCTGAACTCCTGAGAGGGACGACACCCTTCTCCTACAGTGTCGCTCCATCTGAACAGGAGACCCCGGTGGGCCGGGGCCACAAAACCACTTTCTCTGCCGGCAGATTCATTTAGGCACCTCTCGCAATGTACACGTGGTTGTTTAACCAGTTTTGCACGTTTCATTTTTATGATATTAGCACGGATAAAATAATACAACCCTTGAAAAATAGAAACGGGGGGGTGGGGGGGGGTTTAGTCGAATGAGACTGTGCCGCTGAATTCACACTTTAAAGTTGTTGAGGTAAAACAGTTTGTGTAAAAAAAAAAAAATGTTTTCCACTCCGGTCGCATGCCCCACATTGCGTTATTTTTCTTTTTTATCGGGGTGGTTTGTATTCATATTCGGTTGATGTCTCCTTCAGCACACTGATATTTCCTCTGAAAAGCATCTGTCGGAAATTCTAAAGAACAATTTATGTGACAGAAAGGAATCATTTCAGATGAAAGTTAAAACGCTATTGTAAAATGGCCCTTTCCCTCCTCCTGCTCGAAGATAAACAATTTCCCATGAATATATGGCCGGGCCCCCTATCTCTCACTAAAATCAGAATGTGTCCCATACTGAGCCTATTGTAGTCTATTAAAGGAAATCCTTCCCTGTGGCAACCATTTTGCAGGTTTCAAGTAGATAAATGCCTTCCAAGAGGGATAAGAATGCATTTCTACAAAACTGCATTAAAGAGTAATGTTTGTCAACGACTCCGATAAAAACTTCACAGTCACAATTCTTTTTAGAGGCGGTAAATGCATTGGCAATGTGCAAAGCTGATTGGTCTGGGGAGGGTGCCTACAGGTTAGCAGGCCTCATTTCCAATCTCTGACAGCAATATGTGTCGCCGTGCGCTTCATCCCGATTGCTCGTGTTGGAACACAAACCGTGGTCACTCTATATATGGAAATCTCTGTCTTCGGGGCGAAAAAAAATTAAAAAGGTGAGATGGCACTTTAACCTCTGTGCCCCCCTGAAAATATGTTTTAGTCTGATACATTATACTATTGCGAATTATTTATCAAGAAGATACAAGCTCGATATTTCAAAAAAAAAAAAATAATGAGATGTTGAGGTGGCAGCTGGAATGTTCTGGTCCAGCGAGCAGCATCTATGAATCGGGGAAATGAAGTAAATACGGCAGGCTGGGGGACACGCCATGCGGAGAATGTGAAAGACTGGAGTGCACGGTCTGGGTGGCACCGGCCAGAAAGTTTCGAGCCCAGCGTTGCTTTTTGTGATTTCGATTGTCGGTCGAGCCGAGCCGAGCCGAGCCGAATCTGTCTCGGTGACGCGTTAGTTGACGCATTTCAATTAACCTGGGCGTGTCTTCGCTGGTAACGAACCTCTGTGATGATGGTCGAAGAAGGCTGAATCGGTTCATCTGGACGCAACATGATGAACTGATTCAGCCTTCTTTGCTTTTCTGACCTGGATTATCGAGCGTGCGTCGAGACGCTCTGCCGCGGTCCCTCGCCCCGAAATCCCAGTTAAACTACTTTCGGTGTAGGATTGTTCTAGCAGTGGTGTGTTACAACCGCATAGTATGCACGGTGCCGTTAGAATCTGCTCCTCTCAGTTCTGACTCAAGAAATGAATCATGTTATCATGTTATCCTCCCCCCGTGCAGTGGCGTTTCTGGTCATTCTGGGGCCCTAGGTGAGGTGTCCCCCCCCCCCCCCCAAAAAGCACCACCTTCAGGGGAAGTAACACTTCTTAATTTGACTATTATAAACATGATATATAAATGAATAAAACAAACAAATAAATGTAAATAAACATGAAACGGGGTGTCTCCCCCGCCTGCTGCCCAGTGACTGCTGGGATAGGCTCCAGCATCCCCCCCCCCCCCCGCGACCCTGACAGCAGGGATAAGCGGTTTGGATAACGGATGGACGGAAACCTGAAATAAATAAAAGCGCAACAGCAGGGGTGCAAACGAGGTGAACAAAAAAAGCAGACTCAACATACTGTGTGCGGTTATAAAATAAATAATTACACGTTCTAAAAAAAAAAATCTAAAATAGAGTAAAAACACAAAATATGTACAAATGTGCAATCGAATATTTAACAACAGGTGCGTCCGTCTCATCACTCACCCCCCCCCCCCCCCCCATAACAACACGCCGGTCTTAAAAAGCGTTTATCAGAAACGATGGGAGTCATATCCAGGCACGACGAGCAGACACGGGAGTGTTTTTGCTACCTGGAGTTGAAAGAATCCACCTGTCAACGTGCCGCGTTCGGAGAGAAAGTCGCCCAGTCGTTACGTTCCTCCCCAACAAACGAGGAGAGAAATCCATTCACACATTTTTTTTTTTTTTTTTTTGAGTGCCACTGAAGTGTGTCTCCCCAGCAGACCATCATTATTTGAGAGAACAAAGACGGACTAAATGTCAATACAATCTACACCCTGTCGGTTATTCTTTCATAACTCCGCTTTGACACAGTTGACGTTTCGTGCCGTTCTCCCATAATGCCTTGATGAGCGCGCCGCTATCGGCGTAAATCGTGACTTGCTTGACGTATGTAAAAAAGAGAGAGAGAGAGCGCCTGTTTTCATGCACACCTCCAGCGACGGAGGGACGGAGGAGTGGGCCATGATCTGATTTCCAAGTGTTTTCCCCATTCCCTCCGCTTTCTTACATTTGATGTGACTAAGACGTATAATTATGGGTAACACTTTATAATAACTACACAAACGAAGCGTCAGGTAAGTATTAGTAACTACTGAATCCGTGGTTTGTAAAGCGCTTGTAAAGAAATTGTAAAGCAAGACATGCACCAGTGGTTGGTGAGTGTTAATAGAGGTTTATAAATACTTATTAATACTGCAATTCATGATTAATTCAGGCAGTTACTAGTTGTTAGCTAAGCATTTTGTGTGACTTCATCTAAAGTGAGGACTATCGGTGCCTTACAAAGCGGTTTACACATGAGATTGAAAGACCAGCAGCACCTGAAGGATCATAAGATCCTTTACAAAGTGTAAGTACATGATTAACAAACTATTTAGATGTACATTTGTGCACGAATTAATCATGACTCGCGGTATTAAGTATTTATAAAGCATCTATTAACACACTAACCATGGGTGCATTTCTTGCTTTACAAATTCTTTACAGATGCTTTACACATGATGAATTCAGTAGTCACTAATACTTAACTAATGCTTCATTTGTGTAGTTATTATAAACTGTTACCCACTTACGCACACTATTGGAAAAAAAATCAAATTGTTTGCTGCTGTGTTTGCTTGTTAGTTTAATATGCCGTTGCGGTATAAATCGAGTGTCCTCGCCGAGCATCCAAACCTCCAGCTTTCTTCGCGTTGCCATTTCGACTTGTTGAGCGCGAACGTCGAATTAAACTGCGAGGAAATAAATTGGTTTATTTCGGCACGCCCCCCCCCCCGCCTCCCCCTTTCCAAACTCCCTTCTTTTGTTTCTGATTTATTTCATCCTCTCAGAACATCCCATTGCTTTTCACGGGGCTCCCTTTGTTCTTGGTGAAGGGGGTCTTTTATTTGGGAGAAATCTCCCATCTCAGACCAGCGCTTTGCCTTGATGCAGATCTTCATTAATCTCCCAGGGCCACTGTGGGCTCCATGGCAGCCCGCCGTTTTGATGGGAATTGAATGTGATGCCGTATTGTGGCTTGTATGGCGGCTAACAATGGCCCGTGTTCCTTCCTGTGTCTGCGCACAATCGGAGAGACCCAATTAAATAATTTGGTACAATAAAAAGGAACAAAAGGATATCCAGGCTTAAACGGAGGGCTCCAGCATTTGCATTCTACCTATTTCTGTATCATGTTAATGAATTCGCTCTGAAACCATCGGGGAAGCACAATTACAAAAAAACAAAACAAAAAAACAAAACAAAACAGCGTAGCCCATTTCAGTGTGTGTGAGGATGCTTTGTATGCCGGTGACACGCAAAATCAACATTTTACAATAGCGCGCTCGCTGTTTGTCTGGTGCAGCAGGAGCAGCAGGAGCAGCCTAAAAGTGAATTTGCACCTTTTGTCACTCAGGTAACGCTCTTCTTAACCAGGGCAGCACATTTTTGTCCCAACATATTAAATATGGATTAGTTGATTGATTCTTAGTTGTTGTTGTTGTTTTTTTGTTTTTTTGTTTAGATGACCCTTCTTCATGATATAGACTCTTATTCCTAATTCTGTGACATTGTGTTAATGGGGAAACTTTATTATCAAATTATAACATTTTTGTTATTTTCATTTTTGCACGCTTCCTAATTGCTCTTAACGGTAACCCGCATTTAATGGACTAAGTGTGAACTTGTGCGATACATAGCTGCCTTTGTTGATGTTAATGTGTCAAATTCAATGAGTGGCTGATGAATTGTTCATGAGTGGTCCGTGATAAGTGGTGATGGGCCCAATATGGAGCTGTCAGCGAGACGCTGGTGGGCCCTCCCGGTCCAGCCGCTGTAATTGAAAGAAATGAGCCATGGAACTGACACATTAGCAGTCCCCCTGGGGACACGTGCACAACCATGCGCCCACGCTTGCACACGAGGACACACATGCACACACACACACACACACACACACACACACACACACACACGTCTCTTAGACAGCATCAATACAGCTCTGCGGACAAACTTTATCTCGCTGAAACTATAACCGCGGCGTTGTCAGTCAGCGCGGCGCTAGCCAGCACCCTACTGTAAGTGAGACTGGGTGTAAGATTGGGTAGGTCTCCTTCTGGGTTAAGGGGATAATGAGAAACTGCCCTGCAGTGAGTTAATCAGCTCATCGCTCTCCCCAGCTCTGCCATTTATTTGCTGTTTATTCCCTCGGCCGAGAGCCCCCGGGGGAGGCCTGTCTGTGAGGCAGCACCTGCAGCCTCCTCCCATGCTTGATTTAGTGCAGTAAATGCTGCTCGTGGGCTGGATTACGCTGGACAGTGATCAAACCTTATTTGCACTCTGATTAGACAAACTGCTCCCTGCACTGACCGGGCCGAGGCAAATCTACTTTAGTAATGTTATACTGCTGCCCGGTGTAAAAATGATTAACACCGCCTGGATGAATGTGTCAGACGCTCACCAAAGTAATATCCCTGCACAGCCCCACGCCCGCAAACAGTCCCACCGCTATCAGCCCGCCCCGCTCCGTTCTGATTTGGTCAGATGGTCATAACAGTTGAGAGATAAATATTGTACCTGCATACTTTGTGGACATAAATGACATCACGATTTAGAGAATAATAAAGTTTGCCTTTATAAGTTAGGATTATAGATTTCATGCACACGCATTGGTTCTGCACATATAAAAGTACTTGTGAAGATTACCCCGTTTCTAGAAAACTGGAGCGACAGTTGATCGCGTGAAGGTTAATGGGAGGGAGTTGCAGGACCATTTCCTGTGAATAGAGAGGCGGGCGAGTGTGTGTCAGGAATCGGGATCAGGAATCAGGAACATGTATTTGTCATTTCATTCCATGCACCTGCCCACATGAAATGAAACAAAATATTGTTTCCCCCAGCCCACGGCAGTGCAACACAAAGACGAGAACACATATCTAAACTACAAGAACACATGTCCAAACTACAAGAAGACACATATCCAAACTACAGGAAGACACATATCCAAACTGCAAGACACATATCCAAACTACAAGAAGACATATATCCAAACTACAAGAACACATATCCAAACTAAAAGAAGACACATATCCAAACTACAAGAAGACACATATCCAAACTACAAGAAGACACATATCCAAACTACAAGAAGACACATATCCAAACTACAAGAACACATATCTAAACTACAAGAACACATATCCAAACTACAAGAAGACATATCCAAACTACAAGAACACATATCCAAACTACAAGAAGACACATATCCAAACTACAAGAAGGCACATATCCAAACTACAAGAAGACACATATCCAAGATAAACAAATTTTAAAAAATGTTCACTGTCCAAGAGAGAGAACACCAGGATGACTGTCGGAACTGCCGGTCTGTGTGGGCTAGCAGTTAGCTTAGCCTGCCCCGCTTCTGTGTCCTGTCAGACCGCCCTCGGTGTTTCCTCTTCAGGCACGGCTGTGGTCCCTGGGCCCACTGGACACAACAGACCAGGCTCCCCCAGCTGATCCAACGCCAGCTCTCCCAGCCATCAAACGAAGACACCAACTTAGACGTGGACAAAGACACCGCATGGACGGTGCTGGGTGAGGCCGACGCAAACGTAGGTTTGCGCTGCCATCTCCCCACACCGGTACCGGGCGAGGCCACTGCAAACGTGAATGTGTGCCTCCATCTTCCCTGTGCGCCTAACTGACTCCATAAGATCAAATCCTTTTCGCCTCCCAAACACCAAGATCAGCATCTCTCAAGTAGTTTTGATATTTTCACTCCCGCTGCCAAACTTGGTGTCTGTTTTAACCTGGCGCGCATGCATTTCTCTTCTCCTAATATTTTTTTTACCTCATACGCTCCTAATGTTGCTGATGTGAGGGTACCCTTTCAAAGGTTTAAAGTGCAAAAGTACTCCCCCCCCTTTTTCTCGCCAGTTGTACCTGGCCAATTATCCCACTTTTCCGAGCCGTCCCGGTCTCTGCTCCACCCCCTCTGTCGATCCAGGGAGGGCTGCAGACTACCATATGCCTCCTCCCATACATGTGGAGTCGCCAGCCGCTTCTTTTCACCTGACAGTGAGGAGTTTCACCAGGGGGATGTAGCGTATGGGAGGATCACGCTATCCCCCCCCCAGTTCCCCCTCCCCCCTGAGCAGGCACCCCAACCGACCAGAGGAGGCGCTAGTGCAGCGACCAGGACACATACCCACATCCGGCTTCCCACCCGCAGACACGGCCAATTGTGTCTGTAGGGACGCCTTACCAAGCCGGAGGTGACACGGGGATTCGAACCGAAGACCCCTGTGTCGGTAGGCAACGGAATAGACCGCCACGCCACCCGGGCGCCTGCAAAAACACTTTTTGATCGTCGTTAATTTCTTCTCAAATGTGGAATTAATGCGGGAAAAAGGGAAACAGTCAAGGATACCTGCTCACATTTGCAGAAAAGCTTCTGTGTACAATATGAATAATCATGCATCACTCACATATACACACTAATGTGAACACACACACACACACACACACACACACACAGATACACACCAAGAGCCGACAACATATTCTGTAACCTTCAATTACAATGTGTTTTGAGGAAGGTCCCCTGTTGCATTCAGAGGAGAAAGCACTCCAGCAATGTCATTGTACAGCAGATTTCAGTGCTTCAGAGCCACACAAAGCCCACTCTTTTCACCAAATGATCAGGCCATCTTAAATATTACACAATGCACCTGAGACTGAATAGGTGTATAGTGCACCGCCGAGGACTCTTTTCTTTCACCTGCCCCCGCGCAGAGGCTAGGGAAGTATTAATGAAGCCTTACCCCTTCTTCTTACCTTGATCCTCTCCCAGAATCGGAGACATCGTCTCCCTGTCTCTCTCTAGTTTTTACTGTATTACCATAACCCTGGTGCGAGGTCCATTTAGCGTCGGGCCTGAAAGACCAGCAAAGGGGGCATTATTGTGAGAAAAGATGTATAAACAGCTCAAAAGAATGGAGGGCACCGCTCATAATGGAATCCCAAAGCTTTCATTTTTGTTCTCATTGTCTCTCCTTCCTTCTCTAAACAACCTTCCCTTTTCCAGCTATCAATACAAAGTTCTTCTAGAGAAAATGAAGTGCATTCATTCCCCCTGAAAGGGGCTTTTAAGGTTGAGTACAGCTCAGACAAAAGGGAAGGTAGGCTAGCGCTGGCCTGAGAATGACTCGATGTTTATAACCTCGCCATGCAGAATTCAAGAACACTGAGGAATGGATGAATACAAATGAACGAGGCAGGCTATTGAGCAGACCCCAACCACAATGCCGGCAGTCTTATTGGTATTCATCGACAGTTTGTATGGTGGTTGCTAAAGCGATGTGATGTATTGCAGGTTTTGTGAAACGTCTCCCGGTTATTAAATACAAGCTTTTCCAAGACACACACACAAAAAAAAAAAATATTTCCGTTGAATTTCAGTTAGCAGAAGTGACGCCCCAAAAAAAAAAAAAAAAAAAAAACGGATACTGTCGTCGTCCCCCCCCACATTTCTCTTTTCTCAGCGGAAACTGTCCTTAAGAATAGTATAACTGTATTTCTATTGATCGGGGGTCGCCGAGGAAGATGTGCATCTCCAAGATGAATGTACACTTACGATAAGATACAAAGAGCATTTTTCTTAGCCGTCACCCCCCCCCCCACACACACCCTCTCTCCTCCTCCTCCTCCTCCCCCCCCATCGCTCCGGGCCCCCTTCTCTCCCCATTTTGCTAACTGGTGCTCAAAGCCTCTCCTCCGCTGACCAAGCATCAGCTTCCCTGCTCTGATAAATGGGCTCCTTTGAATTGATGGCAGGCTGGAGGAAAAAGAGATAATCCTAGATAATGTGGACACAGTTTTCATTTCTTGTCACCCAATTAAACCGCAATTATCCCAAGTGCAGGAGAGGAGAAAAGTGGAAAGAATGGCCGAAGAATGGAAGAGCGGGGCTCCCTGGGACACCCTCTACCAGACACATTAGCCCAGATTTGCTCCGTCCTGATAAAAGAGACCCATTCCTTGCACTTGGCAGTGCACAGCGAGTGGCGGACCAGCTGCAAACCTGGGGCTTAGAATAGAAAAGGGCTCGACAACGTTTGTGCCGCGCCTTCAATGTGGCCGGGAAGAAAAAAGATCAAAATGTGTACAGGTTGTCTCCCCGCCGAAGCGGTGCGGCGTTTGTATGGCCTTCTTTGTGCCCGGAGCATAGCCGAGGACGTCGAGGTTTGATTCCCTACAGGGTTTTTTTTTTTAACATTTTGTTTTATGATGCTAATGCCTGTGACACGTCGGCGGGAGGAACACAAGTCGGCCTTCTCGAAACCTTTTGTGGACGCCACCGGCGAGCGACCGGTAAACGTAGGAAACCCCAAAAGCAGACTGCGCGGGGGGCGGGGGGGGGGGTTCGGGGAAACCTTCAAACATTTCCTGGTCATACTCGAAATCTGCTTTGACCCGGCGCTTGTGAGGCCTCCCCCCCCCCCCAAACAATGTTTCGAAAAGGAAAGGAGGGGAGGCGGCCTTGAGCGGCGGTTGCCCTTTAGAGGAGTCGGGGGGCTGTGTGAAACCCCTTCCACTGGCACAAAATCCAAGTAGTAAATGAATGTCTTTCGTAATTACTGTTCCACACCGTAATTAACACACCGGACAATTTATGCATCGCCTTATTGATTTGACTTGACCCCTGGCGTGGGGGGGGGGGGCTTCGTTTGGACAGGGAGGACACTTTTGGGCCGGCGCTGTCGAATTGCAAACGGGCCCTCGGGGGGCCCCGTTGCAGCTTTTCACCCCCAGGCCTGGCGTGGCCATTTTTTTTTTAGCCGGGGGATCTCCCACAGGATGACGGTCCAGCTCTTTGAGGGTCCGGGCCTTTGGTTAAGGCCAGCTATTTAGGATGGAGCGCTGCATGGGTATCACCTCCTCCTCCTCCTCTTTTTTTTGCCCAACATAAAAGCTGCACTGGTGCAGGAACGAAGAGGAGCGTTCATAATAGTCCTCCGTTAATCTTGACGCACCCGATTAGGGCTTTGAAGTCTTTGATTCGTAAAAAGCCCCCCCCCTCCTCCCTCGCTTCGCTACCCCTCCCCCTGGCAGCCTCTTTAGATAAACATAGGAAATAAACAGATTATTTAAATCATTAGGGCTGAACATTATCTTAACACACAAACTGCCTCCTCTAGGACGCTGTCAGTGTTGGCGGCACCGCAGTAATGGGTCGGTGATTATGGGGAGAGGAGGACGCTCCGTCAAGAACCGGATCAATACTTCCCATAAGCGTCTAGCGGCGCCGTGCATGATGAAGCAACGTGGGAGAGGCCGGCGTGAATGCGACCTTCTCCACTGCCGTGCGTCCATCAAATAATGAGATCACCGGAGACGGCCACTGTCAATACAACCCCCCCCCCACCCACCCACCCCGGCCACCTCCACCGGCCACCCACCCCCCACCCACCCCGGCCACCTCCACCAGCCACCCCGGCCACCTCCACCTCCACCGCATCACCGCTAACACCCCCCCCCCCCGCCCCGGGTGTTGGGTATTCGCTAGGACGAACTCTTCCTCCGCCGGCCGCCACAAACTCCAAACGCGCCACGAGTTTAAGGAACGGTCACGTGTTTTGCCCCCCCCCCCCCTGCGCATGTCAGACGGCATGACTGGGACGAGGTTTACCTCGAGGGACGTGACGTCCCGCTCCCGCAACGAGCCATCTGCGGGAGTAACTCTGTTACTTCGCCCTATTGAGGAGAGGGTGCTTTCCCCTCCCCCCCCCCACTCTCTCTCCCACAATGCCATGGTTATTATCTTGGTCACTTAATCTCCTCAAATAAGATTGATTTTCCCTTTCAAGCAGTGTTAAGAGTGCCTCCGTCAGAAGGCATCCGGGCCATGGGAACCATTGAGTTCCGACGCATTCTCACAGTGTCTCCCGCTTGATAGAGGTCACAGTCTGCCCGGCTGCTTCTTTGACATACTGATGAGTACACGTACAAAGGGTCTTTCATTGTCACGACTGATACGGAGGAGCACGGGTCCGTCGGCAAAACGACAGGAAGATGGGCTGCGTGTCGGCGGCATGAACACGAACGTGCACCCCGATGCGTATTGTAGCGAATTCGGGGGGCAACCACAGGAGTCGCCGCAGCCGGGACGCGAACCCGTGTCTCCCGCACCATGGGAGACATTGCTAACCGCTTGACTAAGTTAACGTAGTCGCCCACAGTGTGGGAGATACATGTTGCCGTCCCGGCTGCGGCAGTTCCTGTGGTTGCCCCCCGAATTCACTACATTGGTGTCAGAAGTGGGATACGCGCTTTCCCGAAGGAGGGGGGGGGGTAGTGTAACGTCCATGGATAAGTAGACACCTTGGCTGACGGGTCGGACCCCTTAGTCGACCGGTTAACGTTGTCAGTTGCGGTGCGGGAGCCCCAGGTTCGCGTCCTGGCTGTGTCGATTCCCGAAGGAAGGGAGCACGATCACGGATAAGTAGAAACGTTGCCTCACGGGTCGGACCCTTTAGTCGAGAGGTTAGCGATGTCTCCCGCGATGCAGGAGATACGGTTTCGCGTCCCGGCTGCGGCAGTTCCTGTGGTTGCCCCCCGAATTCGCTACAGTATTTAAGCACGAGCGGCTCGGGGGGGGGGGGAAGTTCACCGGTAGCGTCTCTGAAGGCCAAGTCAGAGTCTTGACGCACCCCACATGGACCGGGGTCCGCTGGGGTCCACGCGGACTAAAATGACGCAATAGCGAACCTCAGCGTACGTTCGCCTGCCCATGTCTTCTTCTTCTTCTGTTTTGTTGGCGAATTGCAACCAGATGGAGCATTATCGCCAAATACTGTAACATTAAAGAGTCCTTCATTCATATCCTTTCCATCAGTCCAGCGTCTTTGAGAAAGGTGAAGATGTATTTAAGCACATCATTCCCAGTGTTCCTTGTGAAAATTGAGTTTAGGTCCATGTGCACAATTCCTTTTTGCTCCAATATAGTTTGTAGTATGAATCTCTCTCTTGCATATGTTGGGTAAATAAAAAATAAATGTTCTATAGTCTCTGGTTGGCGGCAGACATCACAATTCCCAGTTTGATGTTTCCCGATGAGTTGCAGTGAGGAATTCAGTCTAGTATGCCCTAATCTTAACCTGCTAATGATGTTCTGTTCTCTCCTGCTCTTCCCCCGAGTCCTTTCTACTCCTACTTCCTGTTGGATCCGGTACAGACGTCTTCCTTTTCGATTATCGTCCCATAATTCCTGCCACTGTGGCTTGATTTTGTGTCTTAAACAAAGATGTTGTTTCTGCTTTGCTGACTGGTACTGACAGTTCTGCATGACTCCCTCTCCATCCGTTTTTGGCCAATTGGTCCAGTTTCATTTCCCCTAACAGCTACATGAGCTGGTAGCCACATAAACTGATGTAAACTACTGATAAGACACGTTAGCCCCTAGCTAACGGGTCTGACCGTTTAGCCTTGTGGTGCAGTACACCCCGTATCGAATCCCGCACCTGGCAAGAAAATAACCGGTTACATTGGTGGCAGCGGTGGGATCCGGAAGTGTGCAGATCCTCAGAAGTCTCTTCGGAGCGCGGGAATAACAAAGCGCGAGGGCGCGCTTCCGGGGAGGGTGACGACTGTAAACTACTAATAAGACACGTTAGTCCCTAGCTAACGGGTCTGACCCTTTAGCCGAGCGGTTAGTGACGTCGCCTTGTGGTGTAGTACACATCGTATCGAATCCCGCACCGGGCAAGAAAATAACCGGTTACATTTGTATATGTATTTTTTAAGCTATTTAAGGCTGCACTCGAGTCTGGACAAATTAAAACTCGCCTTGGTTGAACGTCCTGCCCATGTCCGCGCCAAGCTAATTTTTTGTGACCGCGCGTACCCAGCGTTCGCGTACCGGTGTCACACAAAACGTGGCTCGGCATGAAACTGCTTCACATCGACATACATTTCGTGCGGCACCGGAAACCTTATTTGTTTCTTCTTCGTGGCTTTACAACTTTTATACAGTATGGGGGACGATGTTTTTCCTCGTCCGTACTGCTCATATCCCTCACCAACATGCTGAACTGCCCCTCTCTATCGCCCCCGTTCGTTTAAGTGGTCGAACATACCACCTCCGCGGGGGGGGGGTTTCTTTCCAACATAGCCTGGCAACGCTGCAGAGCGCGTGATTTTTTTTCGTACCCGTTTTCCGTGAACTCTGCCTCTGATTGGCTAGTACTCGTTGCCTCCGCTGATTAGGTTGGTTAAGGTTAGGGTTAGAGATAGGGTTAGCCAATCAGAGATAGAGTAGGGGCGGGTCTTCCCGGAATCCACGTGAACGCTCTCTCAACGAGTACCAGCCAATCAGAGGCAGAGTTCCCGGAAAACGGGTACGAAAGATAGAGTAGGGGCGGGTCTTCCCGGAATCCATGTGAACGCTCTCTCAACGAGTACCAGCCAATCAGAGGCAGAGTTCCCGGAAAACGGGTACGAAAAAAAATCACGCCAGCAAGCCCTTCTTCCTCATCCGCGGACAGCGCCATGTTGTTTACGGCCTCTAACTTCCGGCGGAAAAGGAAAACGACGCGCAAAGATCGTGGGAAGTAGGCCTTGGGTACGCGTTGGTACGACTGGCCAATGAAAAGACTATGAAAAGGTGTGGCCCGTCCGCACGTAAGCTGTCACGTCGCTAATATTTTCAGCGTTAGAGGGCGCTACTTCAAAGACGGACGCTAGTTTTGTGCCGCTACTTGGTCTGACGTCATATCCGGTCTGGGAAGCGCAGAGCGCCCTAGCTGAGGTAAGCGCCGATTTACCCTTTTTCGCGTTCTAAAGTGGGAAGAATTGAACTTGACATTTTTTTTGTAATAATCTTCTAGTGAAAAAAAATCTTCACAATTATACATTTGTACGCCATTTGTAAGCAGTAAAGAACACAAGAGAGCCACAACAAAATACATGGAAAAGCCCGTTTTATCCCGTTATGAATGTTTTGTCTGTTTTAGCGAATGGGCTTATTGGGGCCACCACGTGGGACTGGGTTTCATTTGATCAGGCACTGAACAAAATGTGAACGTTTGCAAATCCGGCGATTGTCTTTCTGATTTGATTTTGCTTCATTCGGTCGTTTAATTCCCTGCAAAAAGCTCTTCTGCGAGACTCGCAAGCTTACCGGATCGTGATTTATTTATGATTATGCTCGTGATTTAGCCGTCTTAAATACTTGTCTCACACTGGGTTGCGTTTTTTGATCAATCGCTATTTTCGCAAGTGACTAATTTCATGCAAGCTCATTGAAACCGTTGTGAATTTGAACGGGGTCCTTTACTCTTCATCAGCCAAACTGTTGTTACCTTTTGTTTTCTCGCATTGTGTTATAGATGAACATCGATCCATTCAGGCTGCACGGATCCAAATCCAGGCCCGGCACGTCATTTCGCAGCGGTATCATCTGTGAATCTTAAGAAAGTCAAAGGCTGTCGACAAAAGCTACACAGACGTACTGTACTGGCAACTTTTACACAGAAGCGCGGGCGTCTGCTGCCCCTTGACTGTTATAGATGAACAACGCCAGTGGGTTTTCTTTCCTCTCCCTCTTTCTCTGAAGGACGATGGCACACTATGAAGGCCCAAATAGCATGTCACGGCGCTGCCACGGGTTCAAGGAGATTGGATCACTTTCTGTTTGCCAAGCGGCCTCAATTCTGCCTCCACATAAAGCGAGAGAGGGAGCGAGAGAGACTGGGAGAGAGCAGTCTATTGTGAGGTTGAAGGGAAAGGGGTGGATAAAAATTGCCTGGGTGCATCAGTTTTCTCTGATCCCAACTGGAACTATGAATGTATCTGAGAGATGAGCTATCTACAGCGGGCCGTGCCACAAGCGGGCCTTTTCTTTCCCTCCCCCCCCGTCCCCATGATGAGTTAGCAGGACCTGCAGTGATAAAGCTGATGGAAGGGGCTGCTATCAGGTGGCAGTCTGGGTAATTACAACTCTCTATTTGGGGCTTTGCAGCGATGCTGTGCCGATAAGGGGGATATAATGAGAAAGAAAGGCCGGCGATAATGTATCCGCTAAATGGTTGGAAATGATGTATCATGGGAAAAGTCATCGCGGTGCCTGCAGGGGAACAAGTATCTCTGGGTCTGAGCCGTGGGGCTCGGTGACAGAGAAAACGCGGAAGGTTTAAGCTAAACATTTGCCCGGTGGGTGGCGGGGAGAATTGCCGTTTTGGGAAATCTGACTTTTGACCAAAAAAAAAAAAAAAAAAAAAAAAAAGGCTGAGGAAGGCCGTTTGTTCTTTAACGATCCAGGTTTGACTTCAACCGTTATTTCGTTTGCCCCTCGAGGTGCGGAGATACTCGGCAGTGGGAGATTATATATTATCCTCTGACGAGATGCGGTTTAGAGACGAAGGTCTTATCAACCATACGGACTCATTGCCTTTCTGTATAGCTATTCTCCTCCCATAATGTGCTTTCAAAGTTTGTTGTATCTGCCAATTCAAGCCCTTGAAGATTGAACTGACAATCACTAGCCTTTACCCCCTCTTTTTTCTCTCTCGCACACACACGTGCACGCACACACGTACACACACGTGCACGCACAAACACACATATTCCTCAGGGCCATCCATGCCAGCCCCTAGTTTTTAATACACAGCGCAGTGTTTTCTATCTTGTATGGCTGTGTTATTGTGTGGTAGAGATTCACACACTAAAGGATCATGACCACTATCAATAGTATTTCCACTAATGTGATTAAGTTAATACTGTGCTCTATGAGAGGATTATTTCTGAATTCCTCTTGATATGCGTAATATTTAGGTTGTGGTAGAGTAAATATTTTGGTTCTTCACCCGAAATAATTCCCACTGAGACAAAGACGCGGGAGTCTGCCCTAAGGAGCAATGAGGACTGTGTAATTAGAACGACTACAGAGCCGCACAACTAATTTGGCACTTATTGAATATATTTTGAGAACACAACATTCAAAATAGGTCACATCTTTCAACCACGACAAAAATATTAACTTTATTCCCATTAATTATGTATTTATTCGGGCGTTCTGTGTGACTCATTTGAAGTGATGCCGAAGTCTGCATTGTTTTTTTTTTCTTCCCCCAATCCAATAATTATGTTGCTTTGCACCTATAAGCGCGTTTTCTACGTATTGTAAACACTGTAAAGAGAGCCCATTAGACAAAATGACTCCTAATCTCGGCGCAGCCATCTTTAAATAGAAGTCAATTGGATCCCTCACAACGCTAAACTGTTTGTCATTAGCACTTTATCAGAGGCTCACACCGGATGAGATTCTGCAGCCCGCGGCAGATCCACCGCCAATACTGCCCGGCTCGCCGCATCACGCCGGGGATGTTTTGTCCTCCAGCATATTTAACGTGCGCTTTACTGTGAAACGTCCTCGCGTCTCGTGAGACGCCCCTTCTTACTCTCTCCATCAGCAGCAAATTTATTTGCAGCGATGATTAATAAAACTAGGCCGCACCACCAGAACAATTAATCACATAGAATTATCAAAGAATATATATATATATATATATATATATACAAACAAAACATTTGCATATCTCCCTTCTTAGCTTCAGTGTCGTTGGCGCCTATAAATTGCTCTCATCCAAACCGGTGCAGTAACAAAGTGTCAGTGAGTCCTTAAATCAGAAAATCGGCTGTGAAAAGTGGAGCGGTTCGGCATCGCCGTGCACGGGTTGAGGAGAGCCGTCGCCGTGCGGAGGAAAACCAAGACCGCTGCCTTCGACCGTGAGGCGTTCGCGTCCCCCTGCTGTATCTGAGGCCCGGCCCTGACGCGCCCCGGCTGAGGGGACGGTGAAGGTCCCTGCGAGCCGGCGGAGGGGGATGGACGGGCCTCAGACCAGCAGAGGAGACCACATCGGGTACACAAATCAGGACCCCCCCCCTCCCTCTCCCGTCTCCCCGAACCTCCTTAGAGAGCGGGCAAACGTTTCACGTTTGGGTAAATACCCTCCAGTCCGTGGGGTCTGAAGCGGCTGACGCAGGCCGTCATCTTTTACCCCCCCCCCCCCCCGCCACCCTCCCCCCTCCCCGGACTGACTTTCAGGTCCACAGGAGAGATATCTGATAGCGAGAGGTCAGCTCCTGTTCTCTCCAAAGCCATTTCTTTCATGTGAAACGTTTGATTCACCCTCTCGGAAGAACACCCGCCCCCCCCCCCACCCCGGTTTTAGAGAAGGACAGTAAACACTGTAATTATCTTGGGGAGGAAACGGGGGTTACGTTCTCCATCCACAACAATTATTTCATTTAGACCAACCGTGATTATCTGGGGGGGTCCTCATCGACCCCCCGACCCCTTCTCATGAGACGTACCGGCTTTTCTCCTACAGGGGTAGTGGAGTGTTGGGTAGTATCACTGCTTGGTGCTATCTTCAAGGTTCTTGCACCTCGGGGTGGTGTGTGTGTGTGTGCGTGTGTGTGTGTGGGAGTTACATTTCAGAGTGATGGCTTTAGTACTTTAGAGTGAACTGTGTGCGATCTCTCCTGGTAGGAAAAAAAAAAAAACCCCGTCCCCATGGGCTTGTTGTGCTGCTGTCTGCTGTCTATTTGCATGATATTTTTCTATTCAGTCTTATCATCGGCGCGCTGTGAGGTGGGAAGTGCTGGCTCCCTCTCAGAGGCTGGACCCGGGTTTTATCGGCAGGTAATTCTCCCTCTCTCACTAACTCATCTTGAATTATTTAAGCGTTATTTCAAGGATCCGGGCAAAGGTAAACATGACGGAAAAGGGGAGGGGGGGCGGTTTATCAGGGACCGGTGTCATTGTTTTGGATTTGGTTGATCATAATTACATGACGCTGTTCTTGCAAGCTGAGAAGATTTTGTATCCCGTCATTAAATAGATCCACTGGATGATGGACACTCAATTGATAAGAAAGCATGCCTTCTTCACCTCCCACAAATGTACCATTTACCATATGAAGACCATAAACACATACATACATACATACACATATATATATACACACACACACACACACACACATATATATATATACAATAGGCTGTGCGTGAGCAACAAGACAAATTCTCCACAATGTCAGATAAACCTAGATAATAGTAATGAAAAATAAAAGCCTTTCAGTGAGAAATGGAAATTTTGAAATCTTGGGGATGGGCCAGAAATGTAAAAAGCATGGTGCTCAGTGGACTGTGGACCTATACCATCAACTAGTCCTACTGATAAGAAGAGTCGCTGTAACTTATTCATAGTATAATTCATAGCAATTTTTGCCCGTTTGTGTCACTGGAGTATAGCTGCTCCTGCAAAGAGACTCATCGCTGGAATGTCATCGGAGTAAATGACAAGCGGACAAAAAGGGATGTGTGTTGTTGAGAGATGCAGCCGTACACTCCATAGACTCCATACACTCTGTAGACGCCATACACTCCATATACTTCATACACTCCATACACTCCATAGACTCCATACACTCCATACACTCCATAGACTGCATACACTCCATACACTCCATAGACTCCATACACTCTGTAGATGCCATACACTCCATAGACTCCATACACTCCATACACTCCATAGACTCCATACACTCTGTAGATGCCATACACTCCATATACTTCATACACTCCATACACTCCATAGACTCCATACACTCCATAGACTGCATACACTCCATACACTCTATACACTCCATATACTTCATACACTCCGTAGACTCCATACACTCCATAGACTGCATACACTCCATACACTCTATACACTCCATATACTTCATACACTCCGTAGACTCCATACACTCCATAGACTCCATACACTCTGTAGATGCCATACACTCCATATACTTCATAGACTCCATACACTCCATACACTCCATAGACTCCATAGACTCCATACACTCCATAGACTCCATACACTCCATAGACTGCATACACTCCATACACTCTATACACTCCATAGACTGCATACACTCCATACACTCTATACACTCCATATACTTCATACACTCCGTAGACTCCATACACTCCATAGACTGCATGCACCCCATACACTCCATACACTCCATACACCCAGAGACTCCATACACTCCATACACTCCATAGACTGCATACACCCCATACACTCGACAGGCTCCCTACACCCCATACACTCCATACATTCTGTAGTGTCCATACACTCTGTAGACTCCATACACTCCATAGACCCCATACACTCCATAGACCCCATACACTCCAAACACTCCATAGACTCCAAACACTCTATACACTCCACACATACCATACACTATAGACTCCATACACTCCATACACCCCATACACTCTGTGCTGTCAGGAGGCTGGTCCTTCTGACACGCATCATCCCCTGCTTGTCATCAGGTTGCCTACCTGAGACAAAAGCACAGCCTGTCAGAGGGCTTTCTCCCATAATCCTTTCAAAATAATGTTGATGATAGACTCAGCCTTGTTAGCCAGAATTTTAAAAAGCCACATTTCGCCACCTTGGACTGGGGTTTAAAAATACAGCTAATTCAGAGGAGCACTGTAACGTCTGCATCCTCATACAACTTTTTGCCTCTTACACAATTTGGTTTTATGTATAAACTTCATTGTAAAGACATTACACACACACACACACATACATACATTTATCTATCTATTTATATATATGTGTGTGTGTGTGTGTGTATGTGTATGTGTATATTCTGCAAACAACAATAAAAACGACAATAGCAATAATCAATAAAAATAATTATAATAACAGTAATGATAATTCTATTTCTTTTTTCAGTCATTCTTATTGGACACAGGCATGTTACTGGCGACTGAAATTGAAACAAGACGAAATCGTTAAAAAAAATAATAAAAAAAACCCCAAAAAAAACAATTCTGGTGAATTAAATTTGACATCATTTGTATCGACCTGTATAGCCTGATTCGTCATTGGTAATATTGTTCGATACAACCCCTTTCTCTATTCCCTTTTTTTTTTTAATGTTTTTTTTTATTATTATTGTAGAGCCAAGGTGCCGAAACAAACCACTTAAACACACAATTTGCTCAACAAGTCTTTTAAGATAGCTGTAATTGCGTAGTTGAATATTCGACAACCTAATTTCCAGTTGTCGATTCGCTGCCCTTGGGAAAGTCCTTTGAAGTGGCGGTGAAAAGGATTCCCGGAAAATAATTATAATTTCACCAGGCGCGATTAGAGACACGCCGGCCCCCGCGCCACGTTTTTAGGAGCAGCCTATTTGTGACAAAACGCAACAATATCGCAAAATTAAAGGAGTCGCTACATTCTTTCCTCCTTTACCTTCGCACGTGTCGGTGCCGGTGCCACCCACGGGGCAGGGAGAGCACGCACGCACGCACGCACGAGGGACACTATACTGTACTATAGCGCCACGTTTTTAGGAGCAGCCTATTTGTGACAAAACGCAACAATATCGCAAAATTAAAGGAGTCGCTACATTCTTTCTTTACCTTCGCACGTGTCGGTGCCGCCCACGGGGCAGGGAGAGCACGCACGCACGCACGCACGCACGCGGGACACTCTACTGTACTATAGGGGAGACGGAGAATACGCACAGGTGCGAAAGCTGCAAGGTAAAGCGGACACGAGCTGCTCTGACGGACAGCTGGCCGGACGAAGAAACGTCAAGGAGACGGGAGAGAAAGTGTCTCTCCCCCCCTCCCCCCCCCCCGGCTGCCCCACCTCGTCCTCGTCCACCGCCGCTACGCGGCCGGCATGTCGGGCCTTGGAGCCGGAGTAAAAACGAACGTTTAAACGGGAAAAGCCAACTTCCGGCCGCACGTGCACTTGCCAGTTTCGCGCGCCCCCCCCCCAAAAAAAAAACAATCGGCGCGTGCGTCCACCTCGGGGCAGGCCGCATCACGCACGCTGCCACCTTCAGCCGGGCCGAGGCGCCGCGGCGCGTGGTGCCAAATAACAACAAAAATACAAACGGGAAAAAAACTTTCTCGTCTCGCAACGGGTCGCCACGGACGAGACGGCACGAGCTCAACACGCGTCACGACACCGCGGACACGCACGCCGCAGCCGCCGGGACCTGGAGACGGGAACGGGTCCGAGTCCTGCTCGGGGAATGTCGTGGCCTGATTTTAACCTCTCCATCGCCGCGGATACAAACGCAAGACAGCATCGGATATACGTCCCCCCCCCCACCCCTGGACGCGCCCCCCCACCCCACCCCGCGCCGGCTCAGGGTGGGATTAGAAAGCGCTCGCTGGGCTGCGTGTCGGGCGCTACTGCGCATGCCCGAGCGACACTTTCACTACCTGCTGCCGCACGATCCTGTATTTCACACGGGGCAGCCGGGAGTTCTCGTCCACTTGCGTGAATGCTGCCGCCGCTGCTGCTGCAGGGTGGTGCTGCTGCTGCTGCAGGGTGGTGCTGCTTAACAGGCGACGGGAGTTAAACAAGGAAGCCCCCCCTTTGCCCCCCCCTCTCTCTGATGGATGCCACCATGAATCAGAACACATAGCTTCTGCACCTTCATGAGGACGTTTCCGCCGCGCCTCCGGCCGCTGGGATGAAGTGTTGAAGTCTCTGTAAGTACGGCGCCACCTTCACTCCACCCGCCTGGAGCACGCGCTGCATGCTGCGCGCCACGGCTCGCTTTTACGCGGGATCCGCTTGTGCGTAATGCGCTTCTGTGTTCTGCCTGCGCAGTTTTGAACTTCCTTACCTGTGCCACGTATTTTGTTTAGTTTTTGTTTTGTGTTTTTTCTCTCCCCCCTCTCTCTCTCCCCCCTCACCCCCTCTCCCCCAGCAAAACGTCGTGCCGATATGTCTAAACCCATGGATCACGTCAAACGCCCGATGAACGCTTTCATGGTGTGGTCCCGAGCCCAGCGGAGGAAGATGGCCCAGGAGAACCCCAAAATGCACAACTCCGAGATCAGCAAGCGGCTGGGCGCGGAGTGGAAGCTGCTCACCGAGTCGGAGAAGAGGCCCTTCATCGACGAGGCGAAGCGGCTGAGGGCCATGCACATGAAGGAGCACCCAGACTACAAGTACCGGCCGAGGCGGAAGCCCAAGACGCTGATGAAGAAGGACAAGTTCTCCTTCCCGGTGCCCTACAACCTCGGGGAGCACGAGGCGCTCAAAGTCAGCGGGCTGACGGGCGGAGCGCTGTCCGAGTCCCTCATCGGCAACCCGGACAAGGCGGCGGCGGCGGCGGCGGCCGCGGCCGCCAGGGTCTTCTTCAACCCGTCCATGTCGGCGAACCCCTACTCCTTTTTCGACCTGGGATCCAAGATGAGCGAGCTTTCGCCCCCCTCGTTCCCCTACGCGTCGCCGCTGGGCTACCCGGGCGGCGCCACGGCGTTCTCCGGAGCCGGCGCCGTCACCGGGGGCGCGCACACGCACACGCACTCGCACCCGTCGCCGGGGAACCCGGGCTACATGATCCCCTGTAACTGTACGGCGTGGCCCTCCGCGGGGCTCCAGCCGCCGCTGGCCTACATCCTGCTCCCGGGGATGGGCAAACCCCAACTTGAACCCTACCCCGCATACGCCGCGGCGTTATGATAGCCCGTGCAGGCCGCTTTTTCTTTTTTTTTTTTTAAATCTTTTTTTTGGGGAGGGGGTGTCGGGGACTGAAAGAGACTGAAATGTGAAAAAGGAAGAACAGAAAAAAAAATATCCATGCAAGAGTTTATTATGCATGCACCAACTTGTACATGTGATGAAGTGCTCGTCGTCTCAGATATCACATGTGAATGTATATTGATTAATGCCTTTATCTAAGGTCACGCGTATTTAGAGAGCTCTCTAATCTCTTATTACCCCGCCGTCGCCTCTCGGAAGCCAGAGGGGGGGGGGGGGGAAAGGGCACTTTAGGATGGCGGCGGTGCGCAAATTGGAGAGAGAGAAGTAACAGGAGACCCGGTTTCGCCCACGTCAATGTGAAAACCCGGGTGAGAGGCGCACCCGCCGCCCCGCGTGCAACCCCCTCCTCCCCGATCCCCGTGTCACGCGAGCTGCCGGACCTGTCGGGGGGACCTGGAGCCGCGGTCTAATTAGCGAAGGGCAACGCGTTAATAGCGGCCGTGTAAATCACAGGCTCGTCGCCACGCACGCTCCCTCAGACCGGGTCCGGGTCCGGATCCCCGTCCCTCGGTGTCTTTAGCTCGAGAGGAGGAGAACGTCATGGCTCGTGGTGCCCCCCCCCCCCTGGGGAGCAGCTGTAAATGTGTACAGAAAAAAAAACAACAAACAAGGGACCCCCCCCCCCCACTCTAGTTAATTTGCCATTATAGGCTGTAGTGTTTGCGGTAGGGCCCCGGAAGTTGCGTACCTGTTTCCCTAGAAACCCCGGTTGTACATCCTTGAGTTTTTAAACCCCCGTTTTCTATAGATGTCTGTAATATTTATTGTTTTAGTGGAATCATTATGGTGACCCGGACAATTCAAGGACAAACCTATAGTTCTGTACCATTTTTGCACACGAAATGTAAGAGGATGTAATTTATTTTGAAGGTGGTATCCAATTATTGCAGCACCCTTCTTTTTCTTTTTTTCTCCTTCTTCAACGAAGTTCCTGCAGCTGGCTGGAGTTTATTATCAAATGACGAGATTTTTTCTTTTTTTTTTTTCCTGACAGCATCCTCCCTCCCCTCCCCCCCTCCTCCCCCTCCTCCTCCGCCATCATGTGCAACAGAATGCGTTTGACTAACTCATATGGAATTTGTATGTTTTGTGGTTTCTTTTAACACCGTTGTGTATTTCAAAGCTGTTGCTACTCTTGTTCACTTGTCGAGCACAACTGAGGACTCCAAATAAAGCGTGACTCTGCGGACGAAAAGGGCGGCGTCGCGCTGCAGTTCTTGACGGTGTGTTGGGTGCAGGTGAGCCCGGGTGTGTGTAAAGGGATCCCGCAAAGGCCGCTTTTGTCCCGCGCTGGGGAATCTAAATCAGCCCATTGTGACCAGGAGCCAGGAAACAGGGGGGGGAAAGGGAGGCCTAATTTATCACATTTTTTAATCGCGACATAGGAAGGGAGGAAGAGGGAGGAAAAAAAAAAAAAAAGGAAACTGGGGTAGGGGGTCCCCCCCCCCCACCCCAGTTTTCCCAGGCTGGGGAGAAGAAGGTGCGAGAACAAGCACGGCTTTGAGGCTTATTTAAAACCGGGTGTCCCGTTTCCAAGTGTTTAAAAAAAATAAACCCATTTGAAATAAACTGAAACGGTTCTGAAAAAACAACAACAAAAAAACACGCTGATCGGCGGCCTCCGAGGCGCGCGCGTGTGCACGTGCACACGCGCGCCTTCTACGTATCCATCGTGAGGTGTGTAAAAGGAGATATAGAGAAACGTGCTGTAGGCCGTCTAAGCGGAGTATTGCCCCCCTCCCTCCTCCTCCCCCCCCCGGTCACATTAAGAGATTAATTCATAAGGCTCAGGCCCCGATTATGCAAAACTAATTTGGACAGTCCAGGGATAATTATCTCCGTCACGCCTAATTAAACCCTTTCACCGCCGCGCATTCTCCGCGGTTGCGGCCACGGTCATCTCTCCCCACGGAACTTCCGGCTTCGCCCCGCGACGTTAGCGCGCGAGTGACCTCGTGCCTCTTCCAGCTGACCAAAAAAATAATAAAAACAAAACAAAAAAAACAACCTGACATTTAGCGCGTTTTTAAATTTTTTTTGCTTCTTTCTGACGCCATTTGGACCCGGGCCTGCACGACCAGAACCAGGGCACGTGGACCTGCACATTTGTAATTTTCACGACATTTCAAAACATTTTTTTTCCAAAAAAAAAAAAATCCTGTTACATTTTTTTGGGGGGGGGGGTGATTGTGGAGATGACGAGAGAGGGGAGGGTTGGGGGGGGAGGGGGGAGGAGGGTATTGGGGGGGGCAGCCAGCAAGTTGTGTGATTAGAACACAGGAGAGGTCGTCAAGTTGGCATAAAGGAACTTGCGTTGCTTGTTCGGTGAGCGTTTCCCTCTCTTTCTTTCTTTCTGCCCTTTTATTATAGTTTACTTGAGGCAAGGGGAAAGAAATCTGAAAGAGCCCCCCTCTCTCTCTCTCTCCCTCTCTCTCTCCCCCTCTCTCTCTCCCTCCTCCGGGAGACGGTTTAGACGGTCGAGGAGGTTTTGTGTGGGAACAAAACGCGGGTTGGGAGGTTTTGTGAGAGTGTTGTTTGTTGAAGTGCAGCTCGGCAAAGGCGGCTGCTTTCCCTCATTGTGATGAAAGCAATCAGTGGTATTTGGAAAACTGTTAGCATTGTGCACTTCTTCTGTGTCCATTGTGGAGGATTTCTTTTCACAAGGTTTTTTTTTCTTTTTTTTTTTTTTTCTTTCCTCCTCCCCCCCCCCTTTCTTTTTTCAGCCCATCCAGCTGGCCGGAGTGAATAGCAATGCAATGTGTACACGCTTTGTCCCCGCCAGCCCTTCAAGTAGCCCACAGTGAATAGAGTGAGTTGACACTGCATGACAGCGAAACAACATAATAAAAAATACATGAGCGCGTCAATAGAGGCAGCCGCATAAATAAATAAAATGGGTGGCCAAAACTGGATAAAGTGAATGACAAAACGGTGAAAGGGGGGGAGGGAGGGAGGGGGGGGGACAAAAAGATATTTAACACGCCGGATTAGCATCAGAATGCAATCTACAAGCCAGAACAATTGATGAATAGGTTTACCGGCCAAGAAAGAAATGGACTAAATGCCTTTTGAATAGATAGCCTATATGCTTTTATCTATCGGGGATGGTGAGTGAATGGGGGGGGGGGGGGGGGGGAGACAGGAGATGCAGCTATCCAAAATAATTGGGGAGGAAAACTTTCTCAGAAAGTGTTTTTTTTTTTTTTCCTTCTTCTTCTTCTTCTTCTTCTTCCAGGAAGGGACGTCAGGACAGACTGGCGGGTGGAGGGGCGAGGGAACGTGTTTCATTTGAAAATAAGCTCAGGAGTTATTTCACTGCACGTTTTTACCCCCCCCCCTTTATCATCTATTATCCAAAGTGTGCAAAGTTGAGCACATGCACGCACGCATGCATGCAACTTTGCATGCATGCATGCGTGCATGTGCTCAACTTTGCATGCATGCATGCACGCAGACACCGTCACGTCGGATGGGCTCCAGTTTGGCCCCGCTGCACCTCTCCCCTTCCTGCGAGTCGTCATCGCACATTAAGCCTGAATTCGGTATACGCGTCATCATTATGTTCGGGGAACAGACGTGTCGTGACATCTGCTCTTAAATTACCCGCCCAAATTGACTCCCCAGCCATCGAGATCTAATTACACTCAGGTTTTCATTTGCTTGAGTAAATGATATGGTTGAATACCAGGGAATAAGTGTCTGGTGCTGATGTAAATACAATTAAGGGGCTGTTGAACCATAGGAGCACTTGAACAATATTGTTAGTGGATGCAGCCAAATGCTGAAGGGGGAAATGAGAACCTATAATTGAATGAAATTAAACTAGTTGTCAACTTCTGCACGATCCGCCGCCTGGATGAAATAAGAAGACAAAAAGCTTCCTCCGGTGGAGGAGAGGTCAGATATTTATCGTTTCACAGTGTCAAGGAGGGTGTTGGGAGTCACGCTGTCACACACGTTTTGCATAAAAAAAGCAGTTTGGTCATTTTGTCAGTCATTGATAAGTAGAAGAGTTTGCTCCCTAATTTATGAAATTCCGATTGCATAACGACGCAGCCGGCCCTTACACAAACTTTCCTTATGTGGACGCCGCAAGACACAAAACGAGGCCCGGGCTGCACCGGTACAGGCTGACATGAAATCTCACGAAGCAGCTTTTCTTTTTAGAGATGCAGCGTTGGGGGTCACATGCTTGCGTGTGCAATTTCAGCTCCATAAACCAGCAGCACGTTGACAGACAGACTGCATAAAGGTTCCTTGCGTGAGATTTAAAGCTCTGCCTGCCTCGTATTTTCCTAAACTAACCCCCCCCGCCCCCATCTGATGCCCTGATATCATTATGTCGTAGTGTTAAACCCTTTACGTGCCTGTAAGACATTTGTAGACGTGAGATTACTAGGCAAATTAACATACATATGTAGCACCGGTTCAACCATGTTGACCTCAGAGGGATGCCACAATGGTTTTCACATCCCTAATTCGCCCGGGGCTGCCCTGCAAGGATATGGATTATCACCTAGCTTCAATGGCTCGAGATGGATCGCATTTAGCTTTTTTTTTTTTCTTCCTCCCCCTGACATGAATAATATATCAACATCGTCCCCCCCCCCACCCCCACCCCCCTTTGAGGCTCCTTTCCTCTATTTGTTTGCAGGAGCCTCACCTGGTTGTCATATAGTCGTGGTATGTGCTGCGCTTTGCCGAGAAATAGACTGCCGGGGCTGGCTTCTCTGTTAGGAACCTCAAACGCTCCGATCACCGACTTCTCCATCTCATTTTAGGCAAATCAAAGTGTGAAAAGTGTCTCCTGCAGCAATATCTTCATCATCAGGCTGTGTCGAGAATGTTTGTGAAGGCTGTGTGTGTGTGTGTCTGTGTGTGTGTGTGTGTGTGTGTCTGTGTCTGTGTGTGTGTGTGATATTACCTGTAATCTGCAGAGCAGGGCCTGCTGTATTTCTTACTTCTCTATGCTCCCAGGGGGGGGAAGGAAGAGAAAAAAAAAATGCCAAAAATTATCTTGCATTGCACCTTTTCCACAACACCTCAAACATGGCAAATCAAAGCCTCGAAACCGTACGTGTCGCTGTGCCCAAGGTCACCGGCAGAAATGAGAAACTCCTGCTCCCTTGTGCAGACCATCCCCGTAAACACGCCACACACACCCTCTGAAGTCCGACTCCGCTTTTAAGGGCCCCCGAGTTTGTTTAACGGTACATAATGCAACGAGCAGATGGACCCCCGCCGGACTTCAGAGATGGGTTGCTAGTCGAGGTTGCGGGGAAGGGGGCACCTTAGGGCACAGCTACCTTTGCAGCTGAAACGGCATATGGTCAACAACAATCCCTCCATGTGTACCAGATTGCACGCGGCAACAATCTGCAGATTAAGCACGTTGACGTAAGTTTTGACTCACATCTCAAGTTGATTGATAAATTATCTAATTTCTGCCCCCCCCCTCCCCTCCCTCTCCATCCCACATACTGTTGCACATCTTCACCGGTATGTGGCACAAACTGTGCGGCGTGCACCTTGGCTGCACCCAGTTTGACGACACACCGACGGCGTCGGTGACCCGAAGACGACAGACTTTCAAGTGCCGCGCGAAGGATTCTCGCGCTCTTGCTCATCGTGACGCATGTCCGCGCTGATTGTCCACAAATTCTTCTGTATGTTAAGACGTTGCACACAGTGACTAGGCTCCGCAAGCTCGACACTGATATGTCTCTGATGGAGAAAAGCCTTGCCTGAGATTTACACGTTCCTCACAGAGCAGAAAGGCCAGTAGTCTGTCTGTTCTCTGTGCAATCAAAACAATGCTGGGTTCAGCGTTAAGCACCTACTTCAGAGTGTCTGTTGACCCCGTGTCAGCTTTAAACGGAGGATGTGCTGTGAGAAACAAGCGCTCTCCTGCAGCTCGCAGCAGGCCCGCCTGACTCCACGTCGCCCACTGCTGTCTGAAACGAGGTACTACACGTCCGAGGCTACTCCCAGCGTTGGAGCGTTGCGAGAATAAGACAGACGGCCCAATTTGAAATCCCTCCTCACATACGGGATGATTCAAGAATGACAGGACGCTCCTTAAAGGTGAGGATGCAGTAAACGAGGCGCCAACGACACTCGAGGATCACCGAAAAGTTTGCATCTAGTACTTCGCCAGCAGAATCAAGTGCTATTTTGAAGTCACTTCAACTAATCCAATTAATAACAGAAATAACAGAAGATATGCAACACTGGATTATTGTCTGAATCCCATCAATAAATTAGAATAACATTGGTGTGCAGTTAGAACCCCCCCCCCCACACACACTATAAACTGACATGACATTTTTTGTTCCACTTCCAAAATGACCGCTGGCAGAGATTGCCGGCTCTTGCATTAAATTCTCAGGTTTTTAAGGGGGGGGGGGGGAATATCTATCGCAAGTAGAAATAATGAAGTTGAAGAGCCGATGCCCCGAGGAGCAGTCACAAAGAATTATGTCCCTCTATAATACAGGACACAGGCGAAAGATAAGTACCTGTCAGTTGGCACATACTCTCTCTCCGCTGCTGCTGCACGTGCCCACCAATAAAGGAGATTATTTCCCTGCTTATTCCGCCGGAGATCTGCGGGGCTGCAAGATTGCACCTTTAATGAGAAGGAATGATTCCCTCCTGCACACCCGCAACTACACCGAAGTGAGTGAGATGTAATGCTATCAGCTCTCTCTCTCTGTAAACCCCCCCCCCCCACCACCACCTCTCAATTTCTCTGAAATCTCATTAAAACAACATATTGGCCACGTTACATTCGCAGGCATTATTTGTTATTGCGTTGCAACAGGGTCACGATGAGCCAGACTTGATTCGGGAGTCGCACCCTGCGCCGCGGTGCCGCGGTGGGGTCTAATCTCCATGTGCCGGGGCGTCCGGATCCCGGAGGGGGGGCTTTTCAGCGGATGGTGAACTTGGGTTCTGGTTGTAGATATCGGTGGATGGAGGTGTGACCCACCCTACACCCCGCCCCGTAGTGAGACGCTCCAGTCCAGCAGGCAAAAGGTGACTGGCATGCATTTACACGTGCTGGATTTTGAGGTTCAGTGTCGGAGACGTTGTGTGATTTATTGTGTTAGTCCGACGACAGCTGGACCTTTAAAACACATGTGAACGTGTTAGTCCGGCTGACTGAAATCGCACTACATCGAATTTCTCGAAGTCGGACCAACACACCCTAGACCAGTGGTTCTCAACCTTTTTGGGGTCCTGGACCCCCCCTGCGTATTTTTGATCTACCCTGAGGACCCCTCCACCTGATCTTGGGGGCGGGGGGGTTGCAATTGATAGAAACAGTAGAAACTGCATTTTAAATTGCATTATAGCATTTATTCACTCTTTGGGGCAAAAATAAGAGCTTTCAGTTGTAACTTAGATATAGTTAACAAAACAGAATTCTTATGCAGTAACTTTCAGATATATGTAACAAAACAGAATATGTATTCAGTAACTTTCAGATATATGTAACAAAACAGAATATGTATTCAGTAACTTTCAGATATATGTAACAAAACAGAATATGTATTCAGTAACTTTCAGATATATGTAACAAAACAGAATATGTATTCAGTAACTTTCAGATATATGTAACAACACAGAATATGTATTCAGTAACTTTCAGATATATGTAACAAAACAGAATATGTATTCAGTAACTTTCAGATATATGTAACTAAACAGAATATGTATTCAGTAACTTTCAGATATATGTAACAACAGAATTCTTATGCAGTAACTTTTAACAATGCAAACGGGAGCGAGATCTCTTATTAAAATACAATAAATTACACTTGTGAAACAGATGTAATTAGAGAAAAAAGTCCTGTCACCCTTTATAGTTTAGGTAGATAAAGGTCTCAGTCACATCTGAGTAAAATAATCCTATTTCTATAAATGTCATAGGATTTTTTTTTTAAAGATATTTTATTTTCACGGACCCCTTGCAATTACACCACTGACCACTAGGGGGTCCGCGGACCCCGGTTGAGAAACACTGACCTAGACGATGCGGCTGGGGACCGGTTTACTCTGGCATGTACACGCTCCAATCGACCCAGGCGTTCTGCGCATGATCCATACTTCCTACGGTGGACTTTCAACCGGTAGCAACCAGCTGAAAGGGGGCATATCGCCCCCTACCGTACCGGGGTCGGACATACTTCCGGCAATAAATCGATTCTCCCCCGGTTCTTGTATACTGGGGCGACAGCAGTCCGGTTACACGGCCCAGTCGAGCTGTAACCGTAGCTCGACTCAACTGCGCATGTACACGCATTGACGTTTAAACGGTGTTAGAAAAAGTGGATTTACTGCGTCAGTCCGATTAAAACTGGACTTTTACAAACCGAATTTCTCGGAGCCGGACTAACGCACCTAGGTAACGCGGTTGGGGATGGATTTACTCCGCTCCAATCGGCCCCGAGCCGGCCTAGGCGTTCTGCGCATGCTCCGTAGTTCCCGCGGCCGGCCTTTCACCCGGAAGTCGAACGGCGCGGCGTCAATATGGCGAGCGCTAGAGCGGAACGTACGGCGCCGTGACGTGGTCCGTGTTGTCGCCGCTTGCCGACGGATCGTCTCAGGTCTGTGGCCGTCAGCCACCTTTCTTTCGCCGTTACCCGCCGTTGTGGCCACGGCGCAATTGGCTGTAACACGCGTACGGATGCATTAGTAATGTAGCGAATTCGGGGGGGGGGGGCAGTCCGAGATACCGTCTCCATGGCCGGGACGCGAACCCTTATCTCCTGCACCGCAAGCGACAACGTTAAGCAGTCGACTAAAGCAGGGGTCCCCAATAGGCGGCCCGCGGGCCACGTCCGGCCCGTGACGGGTTGATTTATGGTCCGCGAGAATTTTTTGGAGAAATGCCAGAAGGAAGAATTTTTGTTATTTCCCTACCAAAAAAAATAATTTCTTAGTAAATGTAATATATCGGAAAATAGATGAAAAATCTCTGTTTAAATTATAATACCTGCAACGTATCGACACTAAAACAAACTAACGAACAACATGCTGCTGGAGGTTGAGTGGCCGTGGTTTTAAAAGTGGCCCGCTATGAAAAGTAATTGGCCTGGACTAAAGGGTCCGACCCGTTAGTCAAGGACCAACGTGTCTTCTTATCCGTGCACGTTACACGACCCCCCTCCTTCGGGAAGCGCGTCCCCGCGTTTAAGCATATCAGCTCCTTCACGCCTCAGGGCGCATGCGCTTCCGATGGCCTCACGGTCGCTCCATCCCACTTCTGACACAAATGTAGCGAATTCGGGGGGCAACCGCAGGAACTGCCGCGGCCGGGACGCGAACCCGTATCGCCCGCACCGCGGGAGACATCGCTAACCCGCTAGACTAAAGGGTCAGACCCCTTAGTCAAGGACCAACGTGTCTGCTTATCCATGCACGTCACAGTAATAACACGCACATGTAGGCGGACCACCTCCATGACAACGGTGCGGCGATGTCTAAGGGGAGCGTGGCTCATTCCGCAGCCAGTCCAACGCCCGCCAGACGCTCCTTTAATCTCCAAACGTGCGCATCTCGCCTCCCGAGACACGCGCCATTTGTTATACTGATTAAGGGGCATGACATCGTTCCTTAATTGTGACGTAACGTCAGGGTCCTCAGAGCAAATCTATTATGAATGGTCCCCGTGGAGATCACAGAGGTCCGGTCAGACACCCGACACTCTGCAGCCACACAATCACGCTGTGCCCGTGTTGCATTGTGGTACTTTCCATGTTCTTTGTTGTGAGAGTAAAAGAGGACATTGAAAAGTAATAACACGCCGACTGGGTATTTGAACTGGCTTTGTGTCTTTTTTTGGGGGGGGGGTCCCCCCCCTTGTTCTCACCAGTTGTACCTGTCCAATCACCCGACTCTTCCAAGCCGTCCCGGTCTCTGCTCCACCCCCTCTGCCGATCCGGGGAGGGCTGCAGACTACCACATGCCTCCTCCGATACACGTGGAGTCGCCAGCCGCTTCTTTTCACCTGACAGTGAGGAGTTTCGCCAGGGGGACGTAGCGCGTGGGAGGATCACGCTATTCCCCCCAGAGGAGGCGCTAGTGCAGCGACCAGGACACGTACCCACATCCGGCTTCCACACCCGCAGACACGGCCAATTGTGTCTGCGGGGACGCCCGACCAAGCCGGAGGTAACACGGGGATTCGAACCGGCGATCCCCGTGTTGGTAGGCAACGGAATAAACCTCCATGCTACCCGGACGCCCCCTTCCTGGGGCTGGGTATTTGAACTGGCTTTGTTTCCGAGTACGTGGGGAGGAAGAGATGAATATCTGAGCGGATACGAGAAAGCGAATGCAATCAAAGGCCCGGGCCTTCGCTCTCGTTGTGCTGCCAACAAAAGGTAGAGGTGGCAAGGCCAAGGCCAGAACCGACACGCAGGAGCAACCTTGGACATCGCCTCTGCCGAGAGCTCCCTTTCTCTCTCTTTTCTCCTCCGCACTGAAAGATCCTCCATTTTGAATGCCTTTTCATTTTCGTGACATGTAGACAGAGGGGGACCTGGTCTCATCCAGCCTCATTCTCCACACGGTCAACGTCTACGTGTCACCAATAGCAACACCAGAGCAGTGGTACGGGAGAGAATAGCCGGCCGAGGCCTCCGCTGCCGCTCGGCATTTGCTCACATGGCGTTCTCAAGGAAAGGTCTGCAAACTGCCTGCACGGCATCGCCGGCACATTGGGACTCGTTTGTTGTCATATGAAATGGGGTCATGTGGGACGGTGTCCCTTGAATTACCTCCTCCAGATGGTTTGAAGGCACCCAAGAATTTCACCAAAGTTTGTGTGTGTGTGTGTGTGTGTGTGTGTGTGTGTTCAAGAGCCTTTATTGTTACGTCTCATTATACACAAGAGAGTAAAAGTTTTGCGTTTCGGCTGCTCAGCTCAAGTAAAACCAATGTTATTTGTATAGCCCAATATCACAAATTGCAAATCTGCCTCAAAGGGCTTTACAGCAACACAACATCTTGTCTTAGACCCTCACACTGCAGCAGCAATAGCAATAAAACCACAGCAAAACAAAACAAAAAGCAGAAGTAATAATAATAAATAGTGTGTGGTGTGGGGTAAGGTGCTGTGTGTATGTAGGCTGTGCCTTCATGAATGTGCATATGTGTGTGTGTAGTTGTTTGCATATTTGTGTGTGTTTGTGTATGCCAAACTGTGTGTGTGTGTGTAAATTGATCTGCTGAAGACCATAGGTATAGGTCAGTACCAGTGTGTGTGTGCGTCGTTCTCTCTCACCCTTTATTCTCCGTGTACCTCTCTCCCTCTATTCTCTCTCTCTCTCTCTCTCTCTCTGTCTCTCTCTCTATTCTCTCTCTCTCTCTCTCTCTCTATTCTCTCTCTCTCTCTCTATTCTCTCTCTATTCTCTCTCTCTCTGTCTCTCTCTCTCTCTCTCTATTCTCTCTCTCTCTCTCTCTGTCTCTCTCTCTCTCTATTCTCTGTCTCTCTCTCTGTCTCTCTCTCTCTATTCTCTCTCTCTCTCTCTCTCTCTCTCTCTCTATTCTCTCTCTCTCTCTCTCTATTCTCTCTCTCTCTCTCTCTCTCTCTATTCTCTCTCTCTCTCTCTCTGTCTCTCTCTCTCTCTATTCTCTGTCTCTCTCTCTCTCTGTCTCTCTCTCTCTATTCTCTCTCTCTCTCTCTGTCTCTCTCTCTATTCTCTCTCTCTCTCTCTCTATTCTCTCTCTCTCTCTCTCTCTCTCTGTCTCTCTCTGTCTCTCTCTCTATTCTCTCTCTCTCTCTCTCTCTGTCTCTCTCTCTATCTCTCTCTCTCCCTCTATTCTCTCTCTCTCTCTGTGTCTCTCTCTCTCTCTCTGTCTCTCTCTATTCTCTCTCTCTCTCTCTATTCTCTCTCTCTCTCTCTCTCTCTCTCTCTCTCTCTCTCTCTCTATTCTCTCTCTCTCTCTCTGTCTCTCTCTATTCTCCCTCTCTCTCTCTCTCTCTCTCTCTCTCTCTCTCTCTCTCTCTCTCTCTCTCTCTCTCTCTCCCCTCACAGCAACGGCGCCCATGTAAACTCTTATAGGTGACACAAATGAAGTCGAGAGTCTTAAACCGTGTCGTCACACCCCGCTATCGGGGCAGACGGGTGTAAAAATACACATAGTTGACGCGGAGCAATAATGAGAGATAGATTTATGTATGTAGGGCACTAAAGAAACGCCGAGCTTACGACCGGGGCTGTCAGGTTCACTTCCCTGTTGCGTCATTCACCTCGCCGCCATGTACGGTGCGGCGCGGCGCAGCCGAGTTGGGTTTTGCACCTGACTATCTCTCACATCACATGCGTCCTGATCTGCTGTCAGGCAAACGGAAACATCGCGACTTGTCGGATCGCCTCGCGTGCAAACGAGCTGCAAAATTCCCCCCTCTCTAATTTGATGCACAATGCACCTCGACGGCGAATCCAGCTCGTGCAGATCCCGTGTTGCGCCACCAGTCCTTCGCGTCTGCTCGTTTGAACGCTAAGCCTGTCATAATGATGTCACCCCCCCCCCCCCCGCGGACACACATTGATTGATTTCTGTTCGACTCTCTTGTCGTTATCGCATCTCTTTGGCCCGATCTAACCCGTCGCCTCGAAATAACACGCAGCCGCCACGCTCAAAGGTGGCGAAAAGAGATGTGGAGTGAATGGGGTGTGTATAACGTTGCAGCCAGAAGCGATTACGGAGGTAACACGAACACTTGGAACAGATACTGAGACGGGGCCTTTTTTTTTTTTTTGCGCCTCTTAAATTGCTGGACGGCTCCAGGGCTGACATTTAAAACATAACATCACCAAACAAAAAAACACATTAAAGGAGAAAAGCTGAGCAGGGGGCTTTAAGCGAAACCTGAAATTCAAGTTTTTGGCGACGGCGACTGACCCAAATTTCTTGCCCCCTTCTTCTCCTCGAACGTGCTTCTGCAAGCCCGAGCCCCGAGGTGACGTATCCCTTACACAGGGATTGCCAGTGCATTTACATAGCATGGTTAATGAGAGATCAACACCGGGGAAGCGTCTTGAATATAAAGCTTTCTTGTAAAAAATAATGAGCGAGCGATTGATCCATTCTCAAACAAGCCGGTTTGCTGAGTTAATACCAAAGGCAGATTATAGCCAGTGCCAAAAGTGCCCTGGCGTGCGACGCCTTTTGCTTAGAGGGTCCCCAAACTTGTCATCACATTAGCACATGGTCAAGGAGTACATCCTGCCACTCTCATAATCTGCTTTCCTGCACAATTAGCCTTCTATAATAAGGCAGCTGCCTGACAGCCGGCAGGGAGAAAAGGGGGGAAAATCACTGGGTTTCACACGGGATGGATGGATCCTTTACTGCCGCTGAAATGTAGACCGGGGAGGTTATTCTCTCTCCGGCTGCTCGCCGCCTCGCCACGGGTCCCCGTGCTGTGTCTGAGTGACAACACCGAGACTTTCCCGTGCTTCACTCTCTCCAAGCATCCGTGGCACTTTGACGAAGCTAGACAAAGGACGAGAGAGGGAGAGAGAGAGAGATGAACAGAGAAAAAGAGAGGTAGACGTATAAAGAACAAGAGAGAGAGAGAGAGAGAGAGAGAGAGAGATGGGCAGGGAAAAGAGAGAGGTAGATATATAAAGAATGAGAGAGAGGGCGGGAGGAGAGGGAGAGCACCCAGGGCAGGGTAGATCTGTTTTAGCTCAGGAAAATCAGATGCCAGAGAGGGTAGAATGGCAGGGGATGGCAAGTCCCCTGAATAAAATATTAAGATAATTTCATCCCAACAAAAGCGAGGAAACTATGGGCAAGTGGAGAAAATAGCAGAAACGGGATGGAGAAGGGGAAGGGGGTTTGAGAAGCATAAGAAGAATTCAGTGCTGCCTCTTGCAAGGGGGAAAAAAAACCCCACTGATGACACCCGGTTCCATTCTTCCGCTCTCCCCTTTCTCTGCTCCTCGCCTCGCAGCACGGCGGGCTAAGCTGGGAGCTGTAATGTCATTAAATTGCAAATGCTTTTTTTTTTTCATTTCCGACACACACTGTTTACTTATCTGGCAAAAACATATGTTGGAAGGAATCCGTTAAATTCTGCCCATTGCCTTGGGTGAAAGTGCAATAGAAACGGGCCCACTGAGCTCCTTCTGTCGTCTCCTTTTAGCACTTTCCCTTATCTACAAGGCTGCTTAGCAGCAAACTGGCGAGTTCAATGAAAAATGAAGATACAGTGCAAGATTAGGGAAGAACAGTGAGGGGAGAAATGCTTGGAGAGAGGGTCATCCCATTGCAAATGATTTCACTCCTCTCCATCTGCATAAATGACTATTTTTAAGGCATCTCCAGCGTCTGTATATTTTTCTCACTCTGCCACACATTTAATTTCACGCCCCGTGTTCTGAATATGCTTAAATGCATATCTCTGATGCACCTTTAAGCCAGAGGAAAGAGGCTGGGTGGGGGGAAGTGGGGAGGGTACGAAAGCAAAATTAAAGATAAAATGGTGTGATTTGCACTACAAGTCTATTACTTTATGGCATTTACATATAGTTTACCTCTGCAATTCCAAGATTTTTTTTTTTTACCACCTTCCTATCAGTATTTGGACTTGTATAAATATGTATAAATCTTTGTTGAGGGGAGAAAAAAAAAAACAGGATTCCCAGTTGCACTGGAAAGTTTGACGGGTGCACTTTCTTCCCCCAACTCCCCCCCACCACCACCACCTCCCGCTGTTACCCCCACCAGACTGTCGGCGTATCTGCTGAGGGTGGGGGGTCACTCCCACCTTACCCCACACTAAGGCACAGGCTCCATTATCACCCATGATCCCCCCCCCACACACACACACACACTCCTGTAAGTGGCATGGGGTCAAGGTTCGGCTAGGGCTCTGCAGGACGGGATCGGTAAAGCTTTGGTCCATGTGTGTGTGTGTGTGTGTGGGGGGGGAAATCAGCTAGAGAGCCGCCCAACTATAGTGCCACATGCGGCATAAGACGGCCACCTAAGTTTGTCGTGAATGTCGTCACGGAGGACACTGTTGGCGTGACAACAAGATTCGTGCTAACTCACCCACAAGGTCTCCCGAAGTGACGGCACGAGCGGCGCCTCAGAACTTCTCGCCGTGACCCCGCCATTCGATGCCATGCCTGCGTTGTTCTACAGTGGCCGGGAAGTTTCTCTGGAAGGTGGAGAGGGTGAAGGCCTAGGATTGGCCTGTGAGTGAAAGGAGGGAGAGAGAGAGAGGGAGAGAGAGAGAGACGGGGCTATTCAGAGCACGATTCCTTCCCCTCATTGTTTGCCCGGTTAGATTTGAATACACTCACTCAGAGCAGATGAGAGAAAAATGCTTCAGCCACTCACATTGTTGGCTTTCTCTCCCTTCTTTTCTATTTGCAATTAAATGCATTTCAAATGGAACAACTGTAGAGAAAGCAATTCCGATAAGGAGGAATTCCATTGCCTTTAACCTCCTTTGTAATGGCTTTGCATTTTCTGAGCATTCTTATGTGAATTGCACAATCAAAACATATCTGTGAATAGAGAATGCCATACAACTTAAGTAGCGCTTCATTGAAAATTAAATTGCATTGGAAAATAATTTTTAGCACCCCTCTCTCTCTCTCTCTCTCTCTCTCTCTCTCTCACACACTCTCTCTCTCTCCATGTGTGTTCCTCTTTTTGGAGCCAATCTCCGCGTTCCTTGTTTTCGGTGTTTGCGCGTTAAAACACCGCGCCTTGACAGGACCCTCGTGTCCCAAGCGGCATCATGCACACTGGTCCTCGGCACAGGGACGAGATCAGTCAATTAGAATTAATGTCATCTGGTCATTTACGGCTAAACACCCTCCATATGCATTGTGTCGGGCTTTGTGTGCAAAGCGTCGACCGCACAACCAATCTCGTCCCCCAGACATGAATTTTTGAAGGATTTGAACGCTGTAAATAACTCCAAACCCTCTCTTACGAGGTTTACCCCCGGAGCACTTTGTAACTTATCAGGGCCGCCTTGTGCCTCCTCTAATGCTTGCATTATGCTCGAATGTAAATCGGTAAGCTGCCAGAGAGGTGGGCGGGAATCACTGAAGAAAGAATCACCGAGGGGGTCTAGCCAGTATTTTGATTGGGCCGTGCAAAATAAACAGTATAGTTTTATTATAAGCAGCCACTCGAACAAAAAAATGTTCAAAAACGCATCACATCACCTCGTTTTATTCAAGAACAATTGGTTTTTAAGTGTCTCATCGCTTCAGATATTCATGGCTAAAGCAACAGAAAAGCAGAAATTATGTCCTTTTAAATATTATTAGGGGTTCGAGAACTATTATTGGGGGCAGAGTGGGGGGGGGGGGGGAGTTGGTTGCAGATGCTTTTCAGACTCCCAATGCTGTTATCAATGAAACGGGATAATTTATTCAGGGTGAATGACGCCCCAGGGTCTGTTTAGGACTTCTAATTTCCATCACTAATGGTACAAGGAACTGATTAGTAATTAGGACGGGCCCATTTAAATGCATGTAATGAGCGTTATAGGTTTCTCGTATACTGCGGCAGCTCGCGAAGACGGCGATGGATAGCATCTTTTCTCAATTTCAACGCGTGTTGACCTTTAATGGCAATTTATCTACAGCATCGTTCTTCATGCCGGCTTGTCCTTGAATTGGCTTTACAGTGTAATGATTATATCTCCAGAGTCTCCCAAATAACTGACCTGAAGCGTGTTTCGCAGCGTAACTATTAATCTTATTTTCCAGCGAATAATTTGATCATTTTTGCGAGTGCACCAGATTTATTTCAAAGTACAAACCGGTGCAGAGGGGATGTGTGGCCCCCAGATATTAGTTTGAAGGTCCTAAAGAGGATTAATACTTTATACAGGCAGGCTCCCGGTTTTATACGTCCGCGTGCCACCCAGCCCCGTGTGTACGCTGTCACTCACTGCTGGGCATGCTTGAGATTTTAAATGGTGACAGTTAAACTACAAAGATGTCCAATCCTAGACTATTTCATGGCGTATTTGGTTGAGCATCCTGAAGGAGACGCAGGAGTTAGGGCCAATCATTCCTGTGAATGAGGGAGGCCAGAAAACAGCAATACTGCCCCCCTCCTCCTGTTTAGAGATATTGCATCTCTTTCCTCCCCCCCCCTCTCTCGCTCTCTCTCGCCTCCCTCGCTCCCTCTCCCTGCCAACCTCTCCCCCTCTCTCGCCAACCTTTCTCTCGCTCTCCAACCTCTCCCTCTCTATGCCAACCTCTCTCTCTTTCTCTCTCACTTCCCCCCTCTCGGTTTCTCTCCCTGTCTCTCTTCCAACCTCTCTCTCCCTCTCCCTGCCAACCTCTCCCCCTCTCTCGCCAACCTTTCTCTTGCTCTCTCTGCCAACCTCTCCCTCTCTATGCCAACCTCTCTCACTTCCCCCCTCTCGGTTTCTCTCCCTGTCTCTCTTCCAACCTCTCTCTCTCTCTCTCTCTCTCTCTCTCTCTCTCTCTCTGACATATACGCTCGCCGTGAGTTATGGAGAGAAAGCGGAAATGCTGCCATCAGGATCACACGTTCGGCTAATGTTTCCACCACATGTGTACGTTAAAACGATCGTGCTTTACCTTCTGGTTTAAAGTAGCAGTGAATAACTCAGATGACAGAATACGCTTACGGAGCCATGAGAGATGTCGTAACTGCAGGTCTGTCGAGGCCTTCGCAGGCCTGAAGCAACGCGGTGTTAAAAAGAGAAACAAAAAGGGCCCGGTACATTTGTTCAAACCTGAGTAATTCAGATAAGGTGTTTCACAGGTTTAATTAGGTTTGCCGTTTGTCTCCGTATCGAGATGGGAGCTCGGTGCCGTTCTCCATCACTGGACATTCACTTTTCTTTCTTTTTTTGTTCCGAGAGTCACGGACATTTCATAAATCACTGAGGTTTAATTTCCAAAAAAGATCATTTATGTACGTTTGCAAAATTTGGTCAGTTTGTCTGAATCCTGCCATGACAGTATAAGACCTATCTACAGTTCATAAAAATGAACATAGCACCTGTATAGTTTGGTTTTATTGTTCTGATATAAGATCTTGTGTTTTTTTACACGTTGACAAATTCCATACAACTTCATTTGTTTTTTCAAAACACATGCATCATCATCATCATCAGGTCGAGTATCCTCGCATGGATCTGACCCTCTCTCGCTGGAAGCTCCTCAGATGGACTTCCTGTGTCGTCGACAGGTTGACTGATGTAATTTCTTGCAGGCCTTCCCACGCGTGTCTTTCCACGTTTGGGTGACCAAAGCAGAGTGTCGCTTCCAAGTTCTTCCTGCTCCTCCAGCAGTGACCGGCAAATCGAACCCTTCGTTCTCGGGTAGTGTTTGAGATGGCGGGTACATTGCCATAGAGACACTTCTTTGTAGGGTGCTTCTTTCAGGATACAGTTAGTGCAGCACGCGGCATTCTGGTGAAAGCCCCATCAAGTATAACATGTTGAAATGGAACGTATCAGTTATCATCTTGTTTTTTATAATCCCTTGTTTCCTAGCCAGCCAACACTGCCACGTGGGTAAAGGCTGGACCACAGCACTATGAATGAGCGATACGTCCCTGCATCCGTACTTCCTCTACTCCGTAGTTCCTCCTCCTGTCAGACCCCTGAGACCGACCTGCTCTCCACGAACTTAAGAAGTGCCATCAATGACAATGCAAAACAGGTTTCTGTGTTCACCAACACGTATTCCTGGAAAGGTGTGCAGAGTGTGCAGGTTACAGTAAGTGGAATATTCACATAGTCATTACAGAAATGGATGCATTTTGCCATCGGCATGGTAATAAGTAGATCATTCCACAAATTAAGCATCACCTCCTTCTGTGATGTCTCTTTGAAAGGCTATTAAAGGAGATGTTTCATTTGCCGCGCTTCAAAGGCTGCATTGCGTGCTCCGTCCTCCTCTCTCGCGATCCCGGCCTTTCATTTGGAAGTATCCATTTCAAAACAATGGCGCCTCCACCGGGGATGACCCGGAGGACTCTCGACATCGGTGGCCAGTTATTGTTCCACGCTCAGCGGGGATGACACCATGCATATTCCTCGCCGGTGCAATTTGTAGCAGAGCACACATTGTTCCTCTACCGAACACCAAACCCGTTGCTGTGATCAAAGGCTAATATCCGATTAATTTAAGTTGTCACATGGAGTGGCTACTTAGCATGTAGAGATGCATTATGGGCTATATGGTGCACGTCCTTATCTCCAACTTGAAAATGAGGATTCCATATGAAATGACGACCGAGAGGGAGATTGCAATAGATTATGGCCTGCACAAGCACTGTCTAACACAGACGACATGAATAAAATCCCCTCGCCGTTCTTTTATCGTGACAAAGTTCAAGTTTGGGGCCACAAAGCATCTTCAGATAACTACTGCAATACATATTATACAGACAACAGCCCCATCCATACTAGTGGTATCATGACTACTGTATGTGGTCATATTAAAACATATCAGCAGAGGGCTCCAGATCTTTGGAAACAGGTAAGACTGCAGTTATATGTGTAGACTGTAATTTTGAATTAATGCATGTTTTTCTCTGGGGTTTTTTTTTTTAAGTGAATTACATTCTGATCAATGAGAATTATTTTAAAATTGATTCTGCAAACCAGGCCATAATTGCTGTACTTAGAGCATATTCGCAGCATTTCTAGTCCTCCATGATGCCCCTCGCTTGTCATTAAAACGGTTTTACTGATTTTTCTATGGCTCTCTGGCACCATCCTGTGTTACAGTGGTGACAATGGGCCATTTTTGAAGGACAATTTCTGAAAATGGCATTTGTTTTAAGTAGTAGTAGTAGATTTGTTTTTAGAGGGGGTAATTTACTGTTGACCGCAGTTACGACACCGTGATCAGTTCATAGTGGTGGGGTAAGACTGAAAGAAGCTTGTGAGTTGATTCATCAGAAAGTGTGCCTGCTGTGCACAGAGGAGCGTTTCAGCAGATTACAGCGCAGCTTCCCCCAAGCTCAATCAGATGGTTCGAGTGTGACTTCTGAAACATCCTGAAGGAATGAATGTCAACCTTTCCACTTCTGAGAAAAAAAAACAACTATGGCAGCTATTCCACATTTGCATAATTTACAGGGCTATGCCTGAGCTTGACAGGCAAAATCCATAAAAGGTTACTGCGTTTTACTAAAACCTTCGTTTCCTCCAGAAAATGAATTGAATTGGAAAGAAGCGAGCCACTTCATTCGACATTGTATTCTTACAATGAATGTGTTCTCTGCATGTAACCCATCCTGTTGTATAGGAGCAGTGGGCAGCTGCAGCCCCCGGGCACCACCTCCAGTTCTTCTTCTTTCCTTTACCTTGCTCAGGGGCACTGGCAGGAGTATTAACCCTAACATATTGTAGCGAATTCGGGAAAGCGCGTCCGCGCGTATCCCACTTCTGACACCGATGTAGTGAATTCGGGGGGGCAACCACAGGAACTGCTGCAGCCGGGACACGAACCCGTATCTCCCGCACCGCGGGCGACTACGTTAACCAGTCGACTAAAGGGTCCGACCCGTTAGCCAAGGGCCAACGTGTCTGCTAATATACATGCACGTTACAATATCATCAATCTAGCATGGTGGCACAGTGGTTAGCGCGGTCGCCTCACAGCAAGAGGGTCCTGTGTTCGGGGTAGTCCAACCTTGGGGGTCGTCCTCTGTGTGGAGTTTGCATGTTCTCCCCGTGTCTGTGTGGGTTTCCTCCGGGGGCTCCGGTTTCCTCCCACAGTCCAAAGACATGTAGGTCAGGTGACTCGGCCGTACTACATTGTCCCTAGGCGTGAATGTGTCGGCCCTGTGATGGTCTGGCGGCCTGTCCAGGGTGTCTCCCCGCCTGCTGCCCATTGACTGCTGGGACAGGCTCCAGCATCCCGTGACCCCGATGGGATAAGCAGCTTGGATAATGGACGGATGGATATCATCGATCTAAATAAATGAGAACTCCGTAGAGAGCAATGTTATTCATTTGTTGATTTTTGTTTTGACAAGTTGTCCAGACAGATTATGTGCAACTTCTTCAGAATGAAAAAGTGAAAACAAAAAAAACCCCTCATAACTAACTGTCTGTTAACAAATTATAACTATAATTGCATTTATAACAGTTAATTAATTGGTATAAATGCAAGACACCGCAGTGTCCGTACATTTGGCACCGACACGAGAACTGTCTCCCCCTCCAGCCTGCAAGACTGCGGTCTTGTGATTACTCTAATGGCAACAGCAAGTCATGCGATTATCCGTTATTGGCCCTGTTCAGAGACCACAAGTGCAAGATGGTGTCAGGTTTGATGTCAGGGGCCCGCCGCCTGAACCACTGAACCTCAGAGATTTTCTCAGACACCCTTAAAGGGCCAACACACTACTTAAGCTTCAGAAGTTGTGACTTCCTGTGCTATTTTGTTAGTACATCCTGTTAATTTAATTTTTTCTAAACCAATCAACAGGGTACAGTGCCGTGCACAAGTATTTGCCCCCTTCCTGATTTCCTCTATTTCTGCACATTTGTCACACTTGTTTCAGATCGTCATACAAAATGTAATATAAGATGAAGAGAACCCGTGTAAACACAAAATTCAGCTTTAAAATGATCATTTTATTTATTTAAGGAAAAAGGTCTGACCCTGCGTGAAAGAGTATTTACCCCCTTAGTCGCTCAATCAACCGATTAACCAAATTTAATTGATCATTGGATTCAGTTACAGCAGACACACCCAGGTTAATTACTGCCAGCCCTGTTGAATCTAAACATGATTTACATAGAAGCTTACCATCAATGTGAAGGGGGCAACAAGGTCTCAACAGGCAGCACACTATGCTGCCGCCATCAAAAGACACTGCGGCAGAGAGGAGGGGGGAAAAAGTTGAGATACGTCAGTCTGGAAAGGGTTAAGAAGCTATTTCTAAGGCCCTGGGACTCCAGTGAACCACACTGAGAGCCGTTGTCTCCAAATAGAGAAAACTCCGAATAGTGGAGAATCTTCCCAGGAGCTGCCGGCCGAGCAAAATTCCTCCAAGGGCACAGTGACGACTCATCCAGGAAGTCACACACACAAAAAAAACCCCGGACAACATCTGAAGAGCATCTGAAGACCTCTCCAGCCTCAGTTAAGGCCACTGTTCATGATTCAACATTTAAAAAAAGAGCCTGGGTAAAAATGGAATTTGTGGGAGAGCTGCAAGGTGAAAACCACTGCCAGCTAAGAGAAACATTAGTGCTCGTCTCACATTTGCCAAAAACCACACGGATGACCCCCAAGCCATTTGGCACGATGTTCTGTAGACAGACGAGACAGAAGTGGAACTCTATGAAAGGCACGGGTCCGGTAATGGCTGGTGTAAAGCGAACACAGCCTTTCACTATGAGAACATCATACCAAGGGTTAAACATGGTGGTGGTCATGTGATGGTGTGGGGATGCTTTGCTGCCTCAGGGCCTGGAAGACTTGCCATCATTGAAGGAACCATGAATTCTGCTCTCTACCACAAAATGCTGGAGAACGTCCAGTCCATGATCTGACGCTGAAGCGTAATTGTGTTACGTAGCAGGACAATGATCCAAGACACAAGAGCAAGTCCACCTCAGAATGGATCAAGAGAAACAAAAATGAAGGGGTTTTTTTTTGGGGGGGGGTCTCCCCCCTTTTCTCCCCAATTTTATCCGGCCAATTACCCCACTCTTCCGAGCCATCCTGATCTCTGCTCCACCTCCTCTGCCCATCCAGGGAGGGCTGCAGACTACCACATGCCTCCTCCCATACATGTGGAGTCGCCAGCCGCTTCTTTTCACCCGACAGTGAGGAGTTTCACCAGGGGGACGAAGGGCGTGGGAGGATCACGCTATTCCCCCCAGTTCCCCCTCCCCCCCGAACAGGCACCCCAACTGACCAGAGGTGGGGCTAGCGCAGGGACCAGGATGCATACCCACATCCGGCTTCCCACTCGCAGACACGACCAATTGTGTCTGTAGGGACGCCCGACCAAGCCGGAGGTAACATGGGGATTTGAACCGGCGATCCCCATGTTGGTAGGCAATGGAATAGACTGCTATGCTACCCGGGACGCCCTCAAAATGAAGTTTTTGGAGCGGCCTAGTCAAAGTCCTGACTTGAACCCCATCGAGATGCTGTGGCAGGATCTCAAATGAGCAGTTCATGCTCGAAAACCCTCCAACGTCGCCGAATTACAACAATTCTGCAGAGAAGAGCGGCCAAAAATCCCCCACAGCGATGTGAAAGACCGAGCTCCAGTTTTAGGGAGTGTTTGGTTCCAGTTGTTTGGTTCCAGCTGTTACAGGTGTCACAACCAGTTACTAAGGTCAGGGGGGCAGTTACTTTTTCACATGGGTGATATGGGTGTTGATGGGTGTTGGGTAACGTTTTTTTTCCTTCGGTAAATGAAATGATGGTTGGAAAACTGTATTTTATGTTCACTCAGGTTCTCCTTGTCTTGTATTGCATCTTCTACGAAGAACTGAAACCATTCCAGTGTGGCAAATACACAAGAGTGGAGGAAATCAGGAAGGGGGTACTGTGTCGTGTTACTGTTGAGTAAATACGCACTCACGCGAAGACCCCCCCCCCCAAAAAAATACAGTAGAAATGCAAGTCCCATTTACGTACGAGTCGGCGTGGTGCAAAACAAAGCGAGACTTTGTAAATCTATGAATTTGACCGGACCGGAAAACCCTAAAAGTTTAGAAACGGCTCTTCTGCGGCGGTATTAAATATGGATTTCCACTGGCGGTGGGAATTCACTGCTTCTCTGTGTGTGAACCAAAGCTGCCTGCAGTCACATGCTGCTCCATAGGAATGCATCAGGTGGAGAAACATGACTCCATATGCTCCCCTCCAACTAAAGGAGGGCTCTGCCCCTACACAAAGACTGCTTAGTCTCAGGGGGTGTTGGAAGATCAGACTTCTTCCTTGTTTTCTTTTTTTTTGTTGTAAAGAGGCCGGCGAGACACAAGTTCACAGTACGTAGTCTCTCTGTACGGCCATTATGTAAACCAAACAAGACCTCATGTCGGACGTCCACAGTGTCACTGACTGGAGCACGTGTGCTGCTTCCCAGTGACCTCACTGCTGGTTCTGGGCTGGGTTTCAGTACTCCCCCAAGACACGGAGACACGGACAGAGAGGCAGAATGAAAGACAGACTGAAGAGGGAAAGACGGACAAAATTAAAGAAAGACAAAATTAGATAAAGAATGAAAAGACAGACAGAAAGAAAGAAAAAACTAAAGAAAGAATGAAAGAAAAAAGGAGAGACAGATAGAAATAAAGAAAGGAAAGAGAAATAAAGAAAGAAGGAAAGAAAAAAGGAGAGACAGATAGAAATAAAGAAAGGAAAGAGAAATAAAGAAAGAAGGAAAGACAAATAAAGAATGAAAGAAAGAAAAGGAGACAGAAGGAAAGAAAGGAAAGACTTAAAAAATGAAAAAAGAAAGAAAAGGAGAGACAGACAGAAATAAAGAAGGAAAGAAAGGAAAGACTTAAAGAAAGAATGAAAGAAAGAAAAGGAGAGACAGACAGAAGGAAAGAAAGGAAAGACTTAAAGAAAGAATGAAAGAAAGAAAAGGAGAGACAGACAGAAGGAAAGAAAGGAAAGACTTAAAGAAAGAATGAAAGAAAGAAAAGGAGAGACAGACAGAAATAAAGGAAAGAAAGGAAAGACTTAAAGAAAGAATGAAAAAAAAGAAAGAAAAGGAGAGACAGACAGAAATAAAGAAGGAAAGAAAGGAAAGACTTAAAGAAAGAATGAAAAAAAAGAAAGAAAAGGAGAGACAGACAGAAATAAAGAAGGAAAGAAAGGAAAGACTTAAAGAAAGAATGAAAAAAGAAAGAAAAGGAGAGACAGAAATAAAGAAGAAAGGAAAGAATGAAAGAAAGAAAAGGAGAGACAGACAGAAATAAAGAAGGAAAGAAAGGAAAGAATTAAAGAAAGAAAGAAAAGGAGAGACAGACAGAAGGAAAGAAAGGAAAGACTTAAAGAAAGAATGAAAGAAAGAAAAGGAGAGACAGACAGAAATAAAGGAAAGACTTAAAGAAAGAATGAAAGAATGAAAGAAACAAAAGGAGAGACAGACAGAAATAAAGAAGGAAAGAAAGGAAAGCCTTAAAGAAAGAATGAAAGAAAAAAGAGACAAATAAAGAACGAAGGAAAGACAGACAACGACAGAAATAAAGAAGGAAAGACAGAAACAAAGAGGGAAAGACAGAAACAAATAATGAAGGAAAGACAGACAGAAAGACAAAAATCAGAATACTTTATTCATCCCGAGGGGGAAATAAAGAAAGAATGAAAGAAAAATAAAGAAAGAATGAAAGAAAAAAGAGACAAATAAAGAACGAAGGAAAGACAGACAACGACAGAAATAAAGAAGGAAAGACAGAAACAAATAATTAAGGAAAGACAGACAGAAAGACAAAAATCAGAATACTTTATTCATCCCGAGGGGAAATAAAGAAAGAATGAAAGAAAAATAAAGACAGAATGAAAGAAAAGAGACAGACAGAAAGAAAGACAAAAATAAAGAGAGACAGACAGAAAGAGAAAGACCGAAAGAAAGGAGGAAAGGCAGCGAGACAGAAAGACCAGTAAATAAATAAATACAGACCAACTGAGAGACAGATAGGAAGAGCAGAACATTTTGGGTTTTGCCAGAATAAAAGCGGTCCTTTGGAAGTAAAAGCCACAGTGCGTCCCTCTCCTGAAGGCCCTGCGGTCCTGCCGGGCCAGTGAGCGGAGTGTCTTGGCCCGTCCCGTCCCGCCACTATGATTAAACGTTTAGGGACAATATTCAATCACTGCGTACTACATGCGAGCACAACGCCAATAGCGTCAAATGATCTGCGTTCCAGTGGCGCGCAAATAAACATGGAGTCGGTTTTCTATTTTCAGCGTCTCTCTGCGCTCAACTTTCTTCTCTGGTTTGTCTTAAGGGGGAGACCAAACCTTTTTTTTTACAGGGCGCCCCTATAATAACAACCCGTTGACCGGATTTAAGCGATTAGCGGCCAATTAAGACTTACACAACCGATCTAGGGCGCTTACAAGAGCGCTGGTTTTCCCCCCCAGACAGCTTGTCTTTGCAAAATGTTTTCATTTAAGTTGACAAAACAAACGTATACTTGCGTACGTGCATCCCCGCGTACTTACGGATCGATTCATTATCGTCCTACTTGGTGAGATCTGTTGCTATGGCCCGTACGGCCAAACACATTTTCACCGCCAAGCAACCAAATAAATACACAAGTTCACATGTACATAAATACCTCCATGCTGACGCATTTATAAACTACATACCAGCCTGCCTGGCAGTTAACGGGACGTGGTTACACACATGAATAAAGACTCTCACTTTATCAGAAATGGGTTCATATGATGTATATGTTCAGATACGTGTTTGCTTTTAAATAATTAATTTTCGTATTTTAATCAAATCTGCCCACATTATGTTTAATATCCTCTTTAGGAGTTTTAACAGTTTCACATTTTGGTAGCAACTCCGATTCCCGATTTATGCAGACTGATTGTGCGGAAATATATGTTCCCCTCGGGGTGGGGTGGGGTGGGGGGGGGGTGTCGCTGGGTTTTGCCCTGCTTTTGGTTCAGCTCAATAGTTCTGCTGTCAGGTGATTATCACGAGACCAATGACTTAATCCCTTCTCCGCGCTGCCTAAAGGAAGAACAAATGTGCATGTAACCAATTGGAAAACGCAGTGGGCTTTGGCATCAGCCACTTCTCCACAGATGTTAAGTTATCACTGTATCTAATCTGAAGATACACAACAGAGGGGCCGTTGCAGAGCGAGACTCCATGCCATTCCGGGGGAACTAATCGACTGTTTCCATTGGAGGGAATTGGTGTAAAACTGATTTGCTGCAACTGATGGAGGGAACGAAGAAGAGAAATATGATGAAAGCCGTGGGTCTTGGCCTGCTCTGTCTTTTCCTGTGGCCCGAACCCACACGGGCTCAGTTCCCTCGAGTCTGTTGCACGGTGGAGGGGATCGTCTCCAAGCAGTGCTGCCCCGCTCTTGGCTCGGACCCGGCCAACGTCTGTGGGACTCTGTCGGGGAGAGGAAGCTGCGCCACCATCCGAGTCGACAACAAACCCTGGGGAGGACCTTACCGACTGAGAAACGTCGATGACAGGGAAAGGTGGCCGACCAAGTTCTTCAACCAAACCTGCAGGTGCACCGGTGAGTGACACAGATGTTAGATGAAGCCTCGGAGTAAACCTGCAGTATCAGAAAACCCTGCCCGTTTCACCATTTCACCTTTCCCTCTGTGCATCCAGGTAACTTTGCAGGATTTGACTGTGGCCAGTGTAAGTTTGGCTGGACCGGACCAACCTGTGATCAGCGCAAACCCCCTATTGTGAGGAAGAACATCCACTCTCTGACAGCCGCCGAGCTCCAGGAGTTCCTGAACGTCTTGGATCTGGCTAAGCAGTCCATACACCCAGACTATGTGATCGCCACCCAGCACTGGCTGGGGCTGCTGGGGCCAAATGGGACCGAGCCTCAGTTTGCCAACATCTCCATCTATGACTTCTTTGTCTGGCAGCACTATTACTCCGTACGAGACACTCTTCTTGGTGAGCATCAGCTTCCCATTTCTTATGCAGCGAGTGGAGAAAATGTGTGGAGAGGTTCATTTTAGAATGGTTAATCGTTCGTTAGCCAACAGTCAGACTGGCTTTCGAAACTTAACCTTTTACCAGATTTTCAAAAAAAAAAAGAAGAAAGAAGGACTTTGGTGGTATCAAGATGTTAATGTTGGTATTAGAGATAGTGAGGTGGACAGGCATCATTTCTTGCAGCTATTGGCATTCTGAGATTAATCTCAGAATTCCGGCTTTAGTCTCAGAATTCATACTTATTCTCAGAACGCCAATCATTTTTTTCCACGCAGCCTCCTCCATATTTCCCTTAGCCCCCTAACAAAGATCTTCAGTGTGAATCAGATCTATTTTTAAATCTTTCACAAGCAAGACCATATTGTACAAGTAGGATCATCCATCATGCATTAAACTGAAATAATTTTAAAGATAAACAAGTTATCCGCTAACTTCCCAGCTTTCCATGTTATAAATGCTAAATGAGACGCATGACATTACCTCGCTCGCCTGGACGGGGCAGCTTATCAAAGACTATGTTTTCCCTCAGGTCCGGGCCGTCCATTTAAAGCCATCGATTTTTCCCACAAGGGGCCCGCTTTCATTACCTGGCACAGATATCACCTCCTCAGCCTGGAGAGGGAGCTGCAGGTAAATACGGAGTTGGGAGGGAAAAAAAATAAAAGGCCTCAAACGCCTCAGAATATAGCCGGGAGTCGTCAGGTAACTTCTGATTTGATACGACGACGACATTTTAGTGCCGATTCAACACGTGGCGATTTGTCAAAGATCACAATATGATGAATGTTGTGAGTCGACCGCTCAGTTTTTGAAGTTTCCATCCCCGCTCATCTATCTTATACCAGTAAAATGTGCAAAAAGTGCAATAATGTAAAGAAAAGGAGCAACAAAATGTATTCATCTAAAGTCTTGTGTTTTGCAAAATGGTTAAAACACGAGTACGTTTCCCCGAGTTAACAGTCAGACAATTCAGATGTGGGCATTCAGAGACGTAGAAGTCATCCCATCAAACCTCTTCAAGGCATTTAATTGTGATTTAACAAAGTAATTTAGCGGAAATGTTGCAATATTCAAATTGTCATGGTTTAATATGGCTATATTGCACTGAAGCGATTTTTGCCTCTACCCCTACCTTGAAACACGCACACACACACACACATATATATATATATATTATGTATGTGTGTATATATATATATATATATATATATGTAACAAACCATTAAAACACAACTAGTTTTTATAGTTATAGTAGTTATTTCTAATGTGGAAAAGGGCTCATGAAATTCACATGTGTCTGGAGGGAGGATATCCCTCTACTTGTTATCGAGTCATTGCCTTGGAATATTTATGCATTTCTTATTCAGATCTAATACAATTCATTAAGACTGTTTTGTTTCTGTTTCCTCTGCAGACATAACATTAGTCAAATCTGTCTTGTTTCCTGCAGAGATTATCAGGCAATGAGAACTTTGCGGTGCCGTACTGGAACTTTGCCACGGGGCAAAGTGACTGTGATGTGTGTACCGACTCTCTGCTGGGAGGACGCAACCCAGACGACCCCTCCCTCATCAGCAACCAGTCCAGATTTGCCAACTGGGGCGTGGTGTGTAACAGGTCTGCTGAATTCTAAATGCAATAAACACCGCCAGGACATAACAAAAGCTGTGTTTTGACGGGGGAGTAGGGCTGAGCGATATTGGAAAAAGTCCACATTGTGATTTTTTTTTCCATTTTCTTTTTGGCAGCTTTTAACTTTCAAAAGCTCCATTTGCAAAGAATTTATATCACTCCAGCAGTGATTCAGGTGATTTTAGAGGACGAAACACAGCAGTTGTCCAAAATGTCATTGAATCAGAATAAACTATATTATTTGTCAGATGCACGAGAATATTTTTCTTCAGCAGTCTAAAATAAGTGGACCTTGCTAGATTTCATTTTCTATCAAGCGGTAAGAGTTTCAGCCTAGCATGACTCACGGGTGGCACGGTGGTTAGCGTGGTCGCCTCACAGCAAGAAGGTCCTGGGTTGGAGCCCTTGGGGGTCGTCCTCTGTGTGGAGTTTGCATGTACTAAATTGTTCCTAGGTGTGAATGTGTGTGTGTGTGTGTCGGCCCTGTGATGGCCCGACGGCCTGTCCAGGATGTCTCCCCCCCCCCCCCCACCTGCCACCCAGGGACTCCAGCATCCCTGCAACGCTGAGTAAGGATAACTGGTTTGGGTAATGGATGAATGAATGACTGATGGGTAGGGTTGGGCATCATTTGGATTTCAACGATTCTGATTCCGATTCTGCTTTTCGATTCCGGTTCATAACGATTCTCGGTTCCGGTTCTTCGAGAGGCGGGGGCCAAAACAGGTCACGTGCAGATTTCACAGAAGGGATTTTTATTTTTAAAAAAACTATACAAGCCATTCTGTTTTAAGAACGGATCATTCATGTGAATGCCTCATTCTTATATTTACATTTACAGCCACTGTCTTCATACATTTTATCATTATTATTATTTATTTTATTTTATTGTAAAGTGACTTTGAGTGTTAAAAAAGCGCTATATAAGTTTGATTTATTATTATTATTATTATTATACATGAAGATGAAGAAATAAAGACACCGTCACACCCTGGTCCGGACTACCAGGTGTTAAACTCCTTAAATCGGAAACAGTTCGTCTTGTTTAGGATAAGGAGCGTCGCTGCCTTCTCGGGCCGTATAGGCGAGCGTTCGGTGTCGCGTCCTGTAATGTTTATCTTGTACCGCCGCTAGGAGGCACTGCTGGGTAGTGAAACGCGTGTTCTACTACGTTAATGCCGTACGAAGAAGAAAATATAAGATGGCGGCTACGCACGTAACGTCGAATGCGTAGCGAGCTCTGTAAAACTTTTCTTAGCGTTACCGAAATCTACCACGAACGATACCACGCCCCCTAGCGTTTCACTACCGACAAAACGTCACATTTCAGTGTCTGCATACAGTTCACAGCAGTTCGCTCGTGTAGAAGTTTGCTGTCTCGCTGTTGCGAACAAGACAAACGTTATTAGTGTAAACTACTAATAAGACACGTTAGCCCCCTAGCTAGCGGGTCTAACCCGTTAGCCGAGCGGTTAGCGGCGTCGCCTTGTGGCGCGGTACATACATCGTATCGAATCCCGCACCGGGCAAGAAAATAACCGCTTACATTAACGTTCACCTACCCAGTTGCGACGCGGTGCTGCTCGCTGTGCGCAGGGTGGCCGGAGAGGACGCCGGGCGGGGCAGGAGACGGAGACCGGCGGTACGCCGGTTCGTGTGGACACCGTGTGGGCCAAGGTGCCGGGCCAGACTTGTCGTGCGTCCTCCCTTGCATGAAGTAATGTTGCCACGGGCGTCGCGCTGTGCCAGCCGCCGCTTACGCCGGTCCGTCATGGCGCACGTTGAACTTGCGGAAACGGAAACTACGGAAGCTGTGTGCCGCCACTAACGAGCGCGAATGAACTTTCTTCAGGAAGCGATAGGCAGAGTCGAAATTTGAGTTTCTTAACGATTCCTTCGGACTCGGAGCGGTTCTCGATGCCCAGCCCTACTGACGGGTCCACATCGCCTTACATTTCACCCTTTGCAAATGTGCCTTCTTGTAATAGCAGACCGGTCGCCTCCTCTTTACGTGTCTTTACGTGGACACGCTTCTGCAAGTCACTTATACGTGTTCATTGACACGTATCTCACAGGTGCCGCTAGGGGCGCCCTGTAGCCTACTAGGTCTGTCATGGCCATGGTCGTGACGCAATAGAATGCCAGAAATATTGAACCAAGATGGCGGAGCGATATGTGAGTCGTAGCTAAATTTGCCATCTTCAAATTATGTTTTGAAGCGGATATGTACCACGTTATTGAACTAACGTTATATGTATGGTGTTTACAATTTAGGAAACCCCGCAACCCATAGAGAAAGAATTCACGTCTGCTCCGTTTGGCTGGCTGGGAGAGTAACGCTATCTGGTAATGATGCGTTTGTAATCCGGTAAAATGGCGCGCAAATCTCACCATTGGGCAATAGCCAATTCTATAAAAAGGATGTCTAAATTAACATTTTACTTAAATATGTATTAGATGTAACATTACCTTGTGTGGTGGAGAAATTGTGGTGAATCCCGACCGATACAGCTCTGCCTAGACCTAGAACACAGGATTGCGCCCCCCCAGTGGCCAGAAAACGGGATTGCGGCCCCAGTGGCAACTAATACGTGTCCCTATACACGTATTTCGCTCTCGCAAAAACGTGTCCTCTGACACGCATTGTGATGTAGTGTTGCGTAATATATGACGTGGTGGAAGCCATGTCTAGTCAGTCAACGACGTTTTTTATTCTGGGGTCTCAATACAAACACAGTAACGCAACAGCAACGTTACAGTGCCGCCTAGCAGTCACACCGAGTAATGCACCTTATTCAAATACCCTACACTGCTGTTTTAAGTGTGTTTAGCGTGTTGATTCTGAAAGGAGGAAACTTTATCCAACACCCCCCCCCACCCCTTTGTACTCCCATCAGTTTGGATGACTACAACCGCCTGGTGACTCTTTGCAACGGCACCAACGAGGGCCTCATAAGGAGAGGCGCCATGGGGACGTCTAACCTGACCCTGCCCACCATGAACGACGTCAGGAGCTGTCTGAACCTCAGGGACTTCGACAGCCCGCCTTACTTCACCAACTCCACCTTTAGTTTCAGGTACAGCTACACGACCTGCATGCTAAAACAATAACATTTTTAAAGCTCAGCATATTATGGCGGGGGGGGGGGGACCTGGATGGGCCAACCATCACAGAATGACCTTTGACCCCCCCCAACCCCGTACAGAAGCAAAACATGGGAGGCTCTAGAGTTGAACTGAAGCATATATTTGCATTTAAAGTTTTGTTGTGTTGGAGACAGTATGTCATGGCAACAAATTGGGGACCCCCCCACCCCCACCCCTCGAATGTCTTTGTGTAATTTGCACACAGCTTCTGCCGGTACACTGATTAACACCCATAAGTTTCAAAGCCGCCGGTTGACTCAGTCATGCATGCAACTCTTTCCACCACTTAGAACATTTAAAGAGGCCCTTTCTTCACAGAGACGTTTCAGAACCCTGGATATATCTGTACGTAGACGCAGCTCTTGTGCTTTTATTACTCACAGAAATGCTCTTGAAGGGTACGACAAACCGGATGGAGAACTGGACGAGTCCGTGACCAACCTGCACAACCTGGTCCATTCCTTCCTCAACGGAACCAGCTCTCTGTCTCACTCCGCGGCCAACGACCCCATCTTCCTGGTCAGAATCAGATGCCGGGGGGGGGGGGGGCACTTGAAATGAGACGCTGCCACGGTTGGGGAGGTTTCTAACTCAATAACGACTGATGTGTTCCCCACTGGTTGTGCTTTAGGTGCTCCACGCCTTCACAGATGCGATATTTGACGAGTGGATGAGGAGGGTCGCCCCAACAAACGCCACCTTCCCGGAGGAATTGGCCCCCATTGGTCACAACAGAGATTTCAACATGGTTCCCTTCTTCCCCCCTATCACCAACGAGGAGATCTACGTTCCCTCTGAACAGCTCGGTTACTCCTACTCCATTGCCCTGGATGGTGAGAATCTCTTCAGACCAAAAGAAAACAGTCTCACAAGACAAAACGCTTGCATAGGTCTTGCAAGCCCCAAAACATGTCGACTGCCAATGCATCGATGAATGAGGACCTAGTTGAGGACATCTGCAGAGACCTGCTTTTAACCTCGGTTTACGTGTATTATAAGGTTTTACAGCCGGCCCCCCAGATCCCTACCTTACTTAAACTTAACCCATCTGCAAACATTACCATTTCTAACCTTACAACTAAACTAAACCATCTCTTATCCCCCCCCCCCCGATTTTCTCCCTTTTTCTCCCAACTGTACCCGGCCAATTACCCCACGCTTCTGAGCCGTCCTGGTTGCTGCTCCACCCCCTCCGCTGATCCGAGGAGGGCTGCAGACTACCACATGCCTCCTCCGATACATGTGGAGTCACCAGCCGCTTCTTTTCACCTGACAGTGAGGAGTTTCGCCAGGGGGACGTAGTGCTATTCCCCTCCAATTCCCCCTCCCCCCGAATAGGCACCCCCACCGACCAGAGGGGGCGCTAGTGCAGCGACCAGGACACGTACCCACATCCGGCTTCCCACCCGCAGACACGGTCAATTGTGTCTGCAGGGACTCCCAGCCAAGCCGGAGGTCACATGGGGATTCGAACCGGTGATCCCTGTGCTGGGAGGCAACGGACTAGACCACCATGCCACCCGGACGCCCCATAACCATCTCTATTTTAATATGTTAACTTAACCATTTCTAACCATGGACCTAAACTCGGCCATCTCTAGTCTAATATCTAACGCATCACATGCATGTGACAGAATGCGGTATGTGTATCCTTGTCACCAAGCGGTGCAGTCATGTCCGGCCGGCCTCGCAACATTTTCTCACATGCATGTGAGAGATATTTTACATAATACCCTTTATACAAGTGTTCTGTCTGTGAGACTGGGTTGCCAATTTAATGCCCCTGGAAAAGGTTGCAAAACTAATCTATAAAAATTGAGTTGCATGACTTTATCACGGTGAGGGAATATCGACTCCTTGTATAAACTTGTTTTGACACTATTATCTCCCCCTCCGACGCCACACAGATACCGACGGAGGAGCGAACGTGTTTGTGCTGGGCTCGACTCTAGGCGGTGTCTTCATCGGCCTCCTGGCGCTGCTCCTTATCTTGGTGCTCTACCTGCGGCAGCGGAGGAATAGAGGCTTCGAACCTCTGATAAGGGCCGACTTCTCCAATAAGAAGTACACGGAGGAAGCCTAGACTCGGCATAGTGTGGAATATGGTGCGCCATAATCTGTGATGCACAAGTACGACCCACGGTGAAACAAACAAACAAACAAACAACAACAAAACAGGGAAGCCGAATCCTGTGAACACAAAGCGTTGTTATTTTTTGATGAAACATTCAAATTTTATCGACGATGAAGTTCATGGCCTTGTAAAACATCACCTCTCGGGACGTACACTCATTTCTAAAGAGAAATCACCGCACTTGTTGAGAGAAAAAGAAAATCTTGTGAATGAACGTGTAGCTTTTAGTAGTTTAACTGATTTACCTTTGTGATATCGTGTCTGTACGACACCGCCGCCGCCACAACGTGGAAAAAAATTGCTCATTTTGTTTTAAACAAGTGATCAGATACGAAGCTACTTGACACTTTTTAATAAATATTTATTCTCAAGAGTAACAAAAAAAAAACAAAAAAAAACAAATGCAATCATATTAACTGCATTGAAAACAGTAAGGCATATTTGTTTCGCTTGATCGTAACGGCTGTCGGCTTGAACGCGTTCTCAGACGGCAAGCAACGAGACTTCAGGAGGAGTTGAATTCTTTAAGCAATGCATTTAATATAAAAATAATGATGAATAACGTTTCTTGCTAATTCATTTTTTTTTTTTAGATTTTTTTTTTTCCTCTGATCCATAGACGTCAATTTTCAATATTTTATTGCAAAAATATTACCATTAAAAGTGCAATGATAGAAAACCTTAAAGAGGGGTATCCTGTTAGATCCTTTCCAATCAAGTCATTTTCAAGGACACACACACACACACACACACACACACACACACACACACGAGACAGAATATTTGCACTCCACATTTTTTCACGTCGCTGCTGTCCTTAAAAATCTCTCGATGTGAAAACTAAAACGCACTCAAAGGCAAAAAAAAAAAAAAAAAAAAGAAAAAAAAAAGCACAAAAATCTTTCATTGTAACGCTGCAAAGCCCAGCGGATCGGGCGAGTGATATAGAGTATTATACTGGCTAATTCCCTTAATATGCAAGCTTAGCGGGCCTCGGTGGTTTATTGAGCTAAAGGCTCCCAGACAACAGTGGCCGTACAGTGCTGCTCGAGGCTGGGTTTCGCTGGCTGGAGTTCTGCTGGCTGGATGCTGCACGCCCCCCCTCCAGCGCCGCCGAGCCTTTCACATTCTCTGTAAGCATGCTCGACTGAGTGGCTTTACCGGAGCATTGAGCCCTGTCCAGCCTGCACAGATTCTCATTTCACAGGTGACTGTGGTCGGCTCGGAGCGTGTCTGTGGTGCAGACTTAACCATTCAAGCTTTAGAGATAAATTTGGACCCCCCCTTCCCCCCCCCCCTTTTTTTTTTTTTGCATTTCTAGCCACCAATATGTTCTGTTTGGTAACTTATTTCCTAATAGTTTGCCCAAGCTATAATGGCGCTAATGAGATAACGGTCACAGTACAGCTGTGGTTGACTTGTTGAGACCGACTCGCCCACCACATTTCTTCAACCTTAGGGTTTACCTTTGAAGGTTCGTTTGAGTTTTTTTTTTCCCCCCCCTCCATCGAAACCTTTGGGACTCTGCAAGTGATGTCGACATCACCCGGGATGCCAAACTTGCAAAGCGGATCTGTGAAATTTAGTAGTTTCTCATAAGGAAGACATCTGCGGAATTTTCAGGCGGCAAAATTCCTCGCCAAATACTCCTCACGAGTTAATCTCAGAGTGTCGAGCCTGGTAATAAATAAGCAAAGGAAAAAGCCCTTAATTAGATCCTACTTGATGCAAGGCGGGGGGACAACGCCATCTTGGGAACTCGTTTCAGTGGTAGGGGCTCTCCTCTCCTGCACTCTCTCTCACACGGCTCCCTTTCACTCCTATCACAGATCATCGAAAATCCACGCCAGTCATTGCCAACGCGATTTTCAGGGGTCACCTGGGACCTTTTTCATAATGGAACAAAGGAAAATGTCAGACACGTTTGAAAAATGCTCATCCGCGATTCACAGAGACCACATCTGGTGAGCGGGCGCCTTTACATACGGGCGACATCAGCGATGCCGTTTGGTGGGTTGAACAGAAGATCACGGCCCCACGCCGCTCGCTCTCCAGCACGCACACGCAGAAACACCGTGACGCGGTGAAGACCCACGCCGGAAGTCATTAAACTGGCGGTGGGATGAACGCCTAGACGGGGCGGGCAGACATTTTTGCAAACAACTGAATACTGTGCAAGGCAGGTGTGCAGAAAAGTAGGCTTGTCCAGTTAAAACAACGTCGCAATACTGCACTGAGAGCATCTGAATCCTGAGTTGCCAGATAAAGTTTAATTTTGATGTAACAAAAAATATATATATATCCTATAAATCAACAGTTTGATCTAATTTTGTGTTTACAGCCTGCTTCACGTCTTAATAATCCCTTTTCTTGGATGAAATGTGGACTTTGACATGCGAGCACCCCCCCCCCCCTCACCCCGTTTGAAGAGCGTGCCTGGTAAATTCTAAGTCTGTGGATAAGGCGGCCATTGTTCCACTTCAATGGACAGCCAGGGGCGGCCTGGAGCAGACCCATGACCGCCCCATGACAAAACACACCGAGGACACATCCCTAGCGCATGGGTCCATTCTTATCCTTCCATTCATAAGCTCATGTTCATTAACAAGTTTTGAAGAAAAGAAACACGAAAGAACCCACGAGGTCATGGTTATTCGCCACCGCCCAAAGTACGGATGAAAGTAGAACAAGGTTGTGTTAACATTTCATAATACCGGCGCCTCGTCCCTCTTGGATCAGCGATCGTTCCCTGGCGCGCGTGACACGGCGACGCGTTGTGGTTCGTACGTCAGCGGCGGATGTGCGATATAGTTCACATGATGTTCAAACGAGTTAAGTTTCTGTGGAAAAGGGGAAACGTCACACATCTTCCCGACAGCGGATCACGGCGTAAGCTGTATGTTTCGAGTCGCGACGTGAACTGGGTATCGGTATCTTCTGCGTGCCTGTAGCGGGGCGTAGACCCTCAGATCGCTGTAGAAAACCCTCGGCCTCGTCCGGGCCCCTCTAAAGACCGTATTTCTGACACGGTTCGACACGCGATACAAATTTTTCATGTGGAAAAAAAAAAAATCTAAACAATCAAAGTGCGTGAGTTTTGTTTTTCTCGTCCCCCCCCCCCCCCCCCGGCGACACGGAGACCTTCATCACTATTAGCCGTACGTGAAAGAAATACGATTCTTTTCAGCCTCTGGAACAAAGTTCGTTTGGGTGGCGTCAGCGTTTACACAGTGGAGCGATTCCAATTCTCTCAAGCCTAAGGACGGCCCCGGACTATCTCGGGGGGGGGGGCGTGGGAAATCATGATACATGACTGCTCTTCTTAAGAGCAGACCCCTCAAGCCTTGACACCAAGGCAGCCTGGATACCTCCTGCTTGACAGTCGCTCCAATCCGCCTGAATACAAAAACAAAATAAAACAAACCCCCCACCCCCAACCCCCCCAAAAAAAAACAGCAAAAAGGGAAACCCTGCTGTCCGAGTTTAGTTTCAGTTCTCGAAGCATTATCTCCACTGTTGCTGGAGTGCCAGGGCTGAGACGGCCATCACGGTTGGCAGGACTAGCGATGGGGCAAACGCCGCGGCCGAGTCGTCCGCAGGCCCGCTCCGGTCCGCCTCCACCACGGGGGCTTCGGTGGGGGTAAAGTCCGTGTCCGTGGTGCAGGCGTCTGAGCAGCCGCTGCCGCTGCCTGAGCCGCTTCCCTCATCACCTGCAACACAGACAGCACACCGGCGAACAGGAGAGAGTCGACGTTAAAGCAACGATGGAGCGATTTCAGACGATGCACCGCAGAGCAGCACGCTCTGTGAGAGGTAAAACCCGGAACACATCGCTCATCTTTCTCTTCAGAGCAAATGCACAAGCTACCGCTGCGTGGTCGTGGGTCTCCGCAACAAGAGGCTCATACGAAACAAAGTCATCCCTCCATGAAACACCAAGGCTTTTGGCCACAGGGTCGTGCAAAGTCAACAAAAACCCAAGGTTCCTCTTGGCAGCTTTAAAGGTCCAATGAAACAGCATTTAGACCACCACCAACCTCTGCAGTTTGACTTATACGTCTGAATAAAGAGGAACTCTCTGTGCAGGGAGGAAGTCTGATTTGACTGACAGCCAATCACGGCCGAGCATTTCTGGAAGAACATGGACATCGATATGCTAATGTATTATTCATTTGGTGGTGGACACTCACTCCTCTTCTCAAAATCGCTCCCATTAATTGACTGGGGTCCCTCCCCCCCTTTTTCTCCCCAAATGTACTTGGCCAATTACCCCTCCCCCTCCGAGCCATCCCGGTCTCTGCTCCGCCCCCTCTGCCGATCCGGGGAGGGCTGCAGACTACCACATGTCTCCTCCGATACACGTGGAGTCACCAGCCGCTTCTTTTCACCTGACAGTGAGGAGTTTCACCAGGGGGACGTGGCGCGTGGGAGGATCACGCTATTCCCCCCTGTTCCCCCTCACCCCCAAACAGGCGCCCCGACCGACCAGAGGAGGCGCTAGTGCAGCGACCAGGACACACACCCACATCCGGCTTCCCACCCGCAGACACGGCCAATTGTGTCTGTAGGAAGCCGGAGGTAACACAGGGATTCGATTCGGCGGTCCCCGTGTTGGTAGGCAACGGAGTAGACCGCTACGCCACCCGGACGCCCTTTCATCGGACATTTTTGTTCGCGAACACCTGCAAGTGTAGCGTGATGTACCTAAAAATGATTGTACATTTCAGAAGGCAAATAAATTATTCTCATAAACACAAAAATGAAACAAAATACTTGTTGGTTGAATTTCTACACCATAATGTCAAACGGACGTAAATTAGGTGCAGATAAAATAGGTAACGAGAATGCAAATACAGCCTTGAGTTCACGGGCCCTCTAAGGAAACGCTGGAGGAGTGGCTTACTTGAGTCTTGAAAGTAGATGTCGTTTCCATTGTAGGCGTTCTTCAGCTTGTTCGTCATCACCCTCAGAGCCATGATCTGCTGGCGGATGAAAGTGTCCGGGCGGGTGATATCCACGCTGACCTCAGGGTTGTTCAGCTGATTGGTTAGCCCGTCTTTCTGGACCTCAGGGAAGTATCTGTCGGGTCACAAAAAACACATTATTACTGCTAGAAGTAGTAGTAGTAGTCGTCGTTGTAGTAGTAGTAGAAATAAATAGTAGCAGTCGTCATAGTAGTCCTAGTCATAGTAGAAGTAGGAGTAAGTAGTATTAGCCATAGTAGTAGTAGTAGAAGTAGCAGTCGTAGTAGTAGTTGTAGTCATAAGATTAGTCACATTAGTCACACTCAGACATGTGACCAATGTGTTTTCTGGGGGTTTTTTTGGTCTACATGGTGATGCTGGTCATGTGGCTCGGGTCCTGGGCTGTTCCGGTGGCCTCTGGACACTGCTTGGGATCCTGCTCATCATATTCTTCATATATCTATAATTTCATTATGATTCTGTTACCCTCTTTCAATGTCGTATTGTGTAAATTGTGTACACACAACATCCATTGCACACTGTCCGTCTTGGGAGAGAGACCCCTCCTCTGCTGCTCTGCCTGAGGGTTCTCCCTGGTTTTTCTCCCTGATAAAGGTTTTTTAGGGACTTGTTCCTTATCCGATGTGAGGGTGTAAGGACAGGATGTTGTGTTGCTGTAAAGCCCCTTGAGACACATTTGTAATTTGTGATATTGGGCTATACAAATAAAATTGACTAGTAGTAGTAGTAGAAGTAGTAGTAGTCATAGTAGTAGTAGTAGAAGTAGTAGTAATCATAGCAGTAGTAGTAGTAGTCATAGTAGTAGTAGTAGAAGTAGTAGTAGTAGTAGAAGTAGTCATAGTAGTAGTAGTAGTAGCAGCAGCAGTATTAGAAGTAGTAGCAGTCATAGTAGTCATGGTAGTAGTCGTAGTCGTAGTAGTAGTAGGAGTCACAGCAGTAGTAGTAGTCATAGAAGTAGTATTAGTAGTATTATTAGAAGTAGTAGTAGTGGAAGTAGTCATCATAGTAGTAGTAGTAGTAGCAGCAGCAGTATTAGAAGTAGCAGTCGTAGTAGTCATAGTAGTAGTAGCGGTAGTAGTAGTATTATTAGAAGTAGTAGTAGAAGTAGTCATCGTAGTAGTAGTAGTAGCAGCAGCAGTATTAGAAGTAGTAGTAGCAGTCATAGTAGTAGTAGTAGTAGCGGTAGAAGTCATAGTAGTAGAAGTAGTCATCATAGTAGTAGTAGTAGTCGTAGTAGTAGAAGTAGTCATCATAGTAGTAGTAGTAGTGGTAGCAGCAGCAGTATTAGAAGTAGTAGTAGCAGTCGTAGTAGTCATAGTAGTAGTAGCAGTAGCGGTAGAAGTCGTAGTAGAAGTAGTAGTAGTAGTAGTAGTCGTCGTAGTAGTAGAAGTAGTCATCATAGTAGTAGTAGTAGTGGTAGCAGCAGCAGTATTAGAAGTAGTAGTAGCAGTCGTAGTAGTCATAGAAGTAGTAGTAGTAGTCGTAGCAGTAGTAGTAGTAGTAGCGGCGGTAGTAGTCATAGTAGTAGTAGTAGTAGTCGTCGTAGTAGTAGAAGTAGTCATCATAGTAGTAGTAGTAGTGGTAGCAGCAGCAGTATTAGAAGTAGTAGTAGCAGTCGTAGTAGTCATAGAAGTAGTAGTAGTAGTCGTAGCAGTAGTAGTAGTAGTAGCGGCGGTAGTAGTCATAGTAGTAGTAGTAGTAGTGGTAGTAGTCGTAGCAGTAGTAGTAGTAGTAGTAGCGGCGGTAGAAGTCGTAGTAGAAGTAGTATTAGTAGTAGAAGTAGTCATCATAGTAGTAGTAGTGGTAGCAGCAGCAGTATTAGAAGTAGTCGTAGCAGTAGTAGTAGTAGTAGTAGCAGTAGTAGTAGTAGTAGCGGCGGTAGTAGTCATAGTAGTAGTAGTAGTAGTGGTAGTAGTCGTAGTAGTAGTAGTAGCGGCGGTAGTGGTGAAGGTGTGGAAGGAGCTCTTGTTTAATGTATTTGAAAGCCAGCTCCTATTAATCTTGCAATTAGTGAAGCATTTCTTGTGGAAAACCGGAGTAAGAGAGTGTCCGCGTGAATGAGTGTAATGGCAGACTGGATAATGACACCAGACAACCTTATTGTAGTGGCTGAGCTCTCTGGCATGCGGAGAATTCTCGGGAAGAGAAGCCGTGTACTCGGAAATCCCAAGTCTCCCCAGAAAAGACGGCGAGAGGCCGAGGGAAGCTTTCCAGAGCCATTTAGTTGTTGTTGTTGCTGTTATGATCTGTGGCTTTCATAATGTCAAGATTATAGTCTGATTTAGCTCCGTCTGGGAGAGTTCACTCCATCTGAACATGTCTGGTTTTCCTCTTACAGACCTGTGAGACTTTTTTTACTCTTCGGTCACCGGAAACCTGAATCTGTCTGTGTTGCTGGCCACCACGCGAGGGCATCCCACACCTCTCCTGACAGGACACCGTCGATAACGGTGCTCTGCAGCCTCATAACGCCTCTCAATTAACACAGCTGTCAGTGAAGCCCTCAACTGACTCGACCGATCGTCTATTTCCCTTTTTTTATTTCAGCAAGTGTGCATCTTATACATACCTTTGTAGTAGTTGTACCTGTGTACTCATGTCACTAGTGAGTGTATGGAGGTATGCGTGTATATATGTTAATACACATGGAGGTAAACTTAACATACAAGCCGTGGCACCAATTTTCCTCAAGAAGGACAACAGAGAATCCATCTTTCAAACTGCAGTCCTGGCTGCCTGACATCGTGTCGTAAACTTCGTGGTTTAACAGCTTTAGGAATACCAAAGGCCTCTGGAGCTTCTTCAAAGATTCATTGAAATACTTTAACTTTAATTCAGACTTTTTCCCCCCCATATTTTTTCATCATAATACATCAAAACAGAAGAAATCGATGATATGGTTGCACAGTCATAATGGGACCTGAACAGTCAAACCGTGGCTGCTGCAAGTGAGGATAGTGATGTGAGTCTAAAACCAAGGAACCAAACCGAGTGAGTTTAGTATATTACTGAGCTCACTTGTAGTATACCCATTCCATTATCCGAACCGCTTGTCCTGCTCTCAGGGTGGCGGGGATGATGGAGCCTATCCCTGCAGTCACTGGGCGGCAGGCGGGGAGACACCCTGGACAGGCCGCCAGGCCATCACAGGGCCCACACACACACACACCTAGGGACAATTTAGTACGGCTGATTCACCTGACCTACATGCCTTTGGACTGTGGGAGGAAACCGGAGCACCCGGAGGAAACCCACGTAGACACGGGGAGAACATGCAAACTCCACACAGAGGACGACCCGGGGGCTCGAACCCATGACCTTCTTGCTGTGAGGTGACCGTGCTAACCACCGCGCCATCCTGTAGTATACCCAGTTTCATATATTCCCCCCTAAAGAGGATGATACAGACTGCAACGTAAGTTCCTCTGGACCACCATAAGGCACCAGGAAATGAAACCGTAAATTGATGGCATTTTCTATGGGTTGGGCTCATAGGCCGCGGAACCGGTATGGCCAGTAGGGCCGTGGCCATACCTACTTTGGCGTGCATTAAACATAAACATGTGTAAAAATTCAAATCGCAAATACGTTACATTCTTAATGTATTGCACTTTTGCGCGCTTCCCGGGCTAATTTCCACTAGCTGTAAGCCTACGTACAGTACGTAGCCTATCACAAGCAACAAACTCTGTTTCCTAATGATCGATTGGTTATTTGTGTCACGTGAGCTTAGCGTCACACGGACGTGAATTTCACAGAACAAAATACCAGCGCTCTATGGAAGTAGACTAACTGCTAGTGTGTTCGCTAAACTTTAAGCAATAGTAACGTTCAAATGAATGGTGAAGCGTCAAACAATAACTGATTTCTTCGGGTCAAAGTTAACCAAGGTAGCTGAGACAACCACCGTCACTCCAGCCCACAATGAGCCCTCTGAGGAACCAGAAGTAGAACGTCTAACTGTCGCTGCTCTAACTAGCCCCTCTGCCGCCGCTACCCTCAGCGTTATGAGCCTCGCCCCAGCTGACAATGAGCCCTCTGAGCTTGAGGAACCAGCAGTAGAATTGCTAATTAGCCCCAGAACTTGACTTTGACAGTTTACGCGCACAGTTGAATATGCTGCCAGATGTGATCCGAACGTCTGGAATTACCGTCACAACGGTAGCATCAGTAACATCGGTAATGATTGCTGCTCCGGTAGCGAAAACCCTATTGCCAGATGTACACAGGCTGTTGAAATTGTTCTATACAATTCCCGTGTCGACTGCCAGCGCCTAGAGGTCTTTCTCAACCCTTCGTCGTATGAAGACTTATCTAAGGTCAACAATGACTCAAAGGAGACTCAATGACTTGATGTGCAGCCACACACACAGGGATGCTTTGGCCAATGTGGATGGTCTCGCCATTGCCAGTGACTTCATGCAGCACACCGAGAGGCGGAGGAACTTCTTTGGGAACGTTTAAGACGGGGTGGTGAGCGTTGACATTTTTTAATCCTATGCAACTGGACTTGACGTGTCAAATGATTTATGCTTTCTAATCATACTGATTATACTATTTGATTGTGACTCAAGTGTAGGCTATAATCAGGACAAATAAAAACGGCAATAATAAATAATAATAAATAAAGTTATGCGTTACGAGTGTGGCTTGGGGGGGTGGGGGGTGGAACGTCACGTCGTTCGTGGCCCTACCCATTCGAAATGCGTTCCGCGGCCTATGGTTGGGCTTATCACCACTCAGGTTGGTCTAATACCTCTATTGGACCAACCTGATACCTCTATATGGTCTAATACCTCTATATGGTCTAATACCTCATTAACACATGTGAAATTTTGCAGTGCACAGCATTCGTCATGCTCATGTGTTGCAGAGCTGCAACTATATATCACAGGAATGCCGGACTCTTGTGCAACTGGTCTTGGGTTGCTGGCAGTATATAATCTGGCCTCTAATTGCAGGATTAGACATATTAATCTATGGCCAGCTCAGCGGACTCTGGACTTGTAAATAATCTTTTGTGTTCGACTGTATGGACCCGGGAAACTCTTACCTGCCCTTGCTGTGGCCGTTCCAGCATTGCTCATTGTCGGCCTCTCCGGCGGTCACTTTGTCCTCCAGGCAGATCTCGTTTGGCAGGTTGGACCAAAACTTCTTGGACAGCTTCAGTTTCTCCTTTATGTCGACAACCTATCAGGAGGGAGGAAATGTTAAAAAGGGGGTAGGACCTTCTGGTCCAACCAAAACCCAAACCTTAAAACTGAATTCGATGTTTTTTCTGCATCAATATAGTATAGTCATTTCATCAATCTGAACCATGGAGTCAGGTTACATGAATACTAATTGGTGTATTTAGCATATGGACACACTAGGGGTTGAAATGTTTGACCGGGTAGGACGGACACTGGGTGCAATAGCAAACACGTTCCTACTCAAGCAGGACAAAGGACTGAAACGTGATGAAGATGTGGTGGTGCAGCTGTTGGTGTGTGGACAGGTGATCTACCAATCACACAATCAATACTACTGTACAACAGTGTTCCCATATAGTCTGGTGTAGTTTGTAGTGCGTCCTGGGTACGACGTTAAACTGCAACCGTCGGGTCGTCGGCGACTAAACCGGCACCCCCACTTCAACCCTTGGGTTGTTGTGAGGAGGGTGTGTGGACACCCAGCAGGACTAAAAACAAAACCTGTCAAAGGGTGGATGAGTTCCTCTGTGGCCCGACGGCCACCCATACCTGGAGAGGAGACAGGGACCACCAGGTACTCCCCCTACTGGAACACAATGATGACTCAACCAATGCTGAGGCATCAGCTGTGATCATACAACCCCCATAAGTTACGGAACTGATGATGATGATGCTGATGATGAGTTTGTAGTACATTAGCTCGCCTGTGTTAGCTTTGGTCCAAGGTGGAAACAAAAGGGGGGGGGCAGTTTGACTGCTGAACTGACGGCACACAAACGACGACTGCCACACCTTGTTGGTAGTCGTCCCTGCCAGCAGGAGGGACAGACCGGGGAAATCACGGCTTTCAGCTTTAATGCCGCATGGTCAGGGTTTCCTGGCCGTTACCATCAAACACTGCAAGCGGGCAAAGTGTCCTCTTCAAACGTCAGCGTGGATCGTGTGTGGTTTACTCCCAGGACCGCTCAACGGGCCAATGACTACTGAAATATGGCACGCTGGAAATAACGAACACACTGTGCTGTGTGTGCTGAAGAGAATAAAGAAATCCTAAGGAAAAACATTTTTGAGACGCTACTATTTTTGGCCAGCTTATGTTTTTGTTAAGAATACATAGTTCAAGACCGAAGAAAACGTTTGTACTAAATTTTTAACAAGGCGCAACAATTGGTAAGACGTTTGCAAGGCTGTAAGACAGGATCTTGAAGAGGTGTTCAATATTACATCATATGTATCATATTACATCATATTACATCATATCATATATCATATATCGTATCACACTGATAAGATATACTTTATTAGATATACTTGTATTAACCCCTGTGGGGAAATTCCTCCTCTGCATCCTGTTGTACAGGAGCAGTGGGCAGCTGCAGTGATCGGGGACCAACTCCAGTTCTTCTTTCCATTGCCTTGCTCAGGGGCACAGGCAGGAGTATTAACCCTAACATGCGTGTCTTTTTTGATGGTGGGAGGAAACCAGAGCCCCCGGACGAAACCCACGCAGACACGGGGAGAACATGCAACTTCACACAGAAAGGACCTGGGACGGCCTGGGGTTCGAACCCAGGACCTTCTTGCTGTGAGGCAACAGTGCTGACCACCGGGCCACCGTGCTACTGAATCGTATCGTATCATATCATATATCATACCATATCAATCGAATTGTATTATATCGTATCATATATCGTATTGTATATCGTATCATTATATTGTATCGAATCATATTATATATATAATATATCGTATCACCATATTGTATCGAATCATATTATATATATATATCATATCACCATATTGTGTCGTATCATATATTATACAATATCAATCGAATTGTATTATATCGTATTGTATATCGTATTGTATATAGTATCATCATATTGTATCGAATCATATTATATATATAATATATCGTATCATATTGTATCGAATCATATATATATAATATATCATATCACCATATTGTGTCGTATCATATATCATACAATATCAATCGAATTGTATTATATCGTATCATATATCGTATTGTATATCGTATCATCATATTGTATCGAATCATATTATATATATATCGTATCATCATATTGTATCGAATCATATTATATATATAATATATCATATCACCATATTGTGTCGTATCATATATCATACAATATCAATCGAATTGTATTATATCGTATTGTATATCGTATCGAATCATATTATATATATCGTTTCATCATATTGTATCGTATCATATATCATACCATATCAATCGAATTGTATCATATCGTATTGTATATTGTAGCATATCTTTTCTGTCTGATAACGCAGTTCTCCTCCATTTTAAGATAGATACCATGGCGCTCTAAGTACTCCCCCCTTTCATTTCATAAAAGGAAATTAGACTCTATTCCTTGCCCCCCTACCCACTTTATGTGATGGCCCTTGCAACCATCTGTCCATCACCCTCTTCCTCGCTCGGCTGCCTTCGCACGTCCATCTGAGTGGAAAAGCGAAGCAAACGCCGAAGGATATCACAGCACTTTGTTGCCTTTTTAGGACTTGGCAAGCGCCGATGCAACTCCTGAGTCAATACCTTAATAAGTCCAACATAATCTCACAGGTGAGCACAAGTCAATACCTTAATCTCACGAGTGTGCTTGATGCTTTTCCGTGGACCACCTGCTGCTCGTTATGAATCTCATTTGTATAAATTCCTCGCACAGCTGCTCGCCGCATGCATAATTGATAACAGCTGTCCAGCGTGCGAGTACAACCACACACGTCTCTCCGCACGGAGGACGGAGCGGGGAATCTTGGGGTTTGACAGTGAGGCCGCGGTTAACCTTTTCCCAGCATCCGCAGGTGGTCAGGCTCATCTGATCCCAACGTGAACACAATCTGATTTGGCAACGCTCAAGCTGGGCAGTTTATGCATCCTGGCAGGAGGATGAGAGTCATTGGGAAGGGGGGGAAAAAACCCCCAGAAAAGACAAACGTTAAAATGCCATGAGACACATTAACCCCCCCACCCCAACCCGACCGCAGCTTACCCTTGGTGGATGGAGGCTATGCGGAGCTGGTTTTATTGACCAAGTATGTCCGCTTATGGGGAGTCTGACTTGGTACGCTGCTCTCGGGTACACACGTATCCGTACACTCAAGTAAACACTAAATAAATAATGATTAAAAAATAGACACAATCATAATTATAACACAGAAATAAGGACACGATACGATGCAAAACAGGATGTGGTACGAGTACCAGTCCCGAGTACGAGCAGTATTTGAGGCGCCATTATCGTAGAGGTGAGCTATAAATAGGCCATGATGAATCCGGTTACTGTGAGGCATGAAGTGTGCAGTCCTGCACGGAAAAGTCAGGGATACTGCCGAGATCCTGGAAAAGCAAATCGCACAGATCCCGTGTTCGCCCCGTGTGCCCGCGACCACGGCACCGTGGCGCGAGGCGACGACGCGCGGTCACTGACGACATAAAGGTTGCCCACATTTTCATCTTCGATGCGCCTTTGCATTTCTGGCCTCGCGACGCCGCCAGATATCGTTTCCTGACTCCAGCCCGTCGAAGCCCCGGTCTTTTATCGAAACCACAGGATTTGCCACGTTTTCCCCGAAGCTGAGGCCGGGCCTGATAGCGGGGTTGGGCAGTGCCCTATTATCGGTTTCCGTCTGACAGGCTGTTGGCTTAGGTGAAATTGTACTGAACCTGAGCAGAACATGAAAGGTGCTGTGGTGACAGCGTGGCGCCGCTGTAGGCCCCGACACCGCGTTTGATGTGTTAATCCTGTCACACCGAGGCCGAGGCACTTCTGCAGCCCCGCTGCCGCCCAGAGGGCCGGCTGTCGTCGCCTCGCAACGGATTGACCGGCGGTCTTTAAACCGGGCTGCGACGCACACGCGCATCCACCAGGTTCAACATTAACCGGATTCGCCGTTGTAAGAGAGGATCTGCCGGCGTCGCCGAGGTCGGAGAGACCCGAGCCGCCGTTTCAGCATCTGTGATTTTCTGATTGGTGTGTCTAATTTGGCCACGCTCATGCTCACGTGACCCCTTCCACGTTTTTTTTCTTTTTTTGGACCCCCCCCCCCTTTTCTCCCCAATTGTATCCGGCCAATCACCCCGCTCTTCCGAGCCGTCCCGGTTGTTGCTCCGCCCCCTCTGCTGATCCGGGGAGGCTGCAGACTACCACATGTCTCCTCCCATACATGTGGAGTCACCAGCCGCTTCTTTTCACCTGGCAGCGAGGAGTTTCCAGAGGAGGCGCTAGTGCAGCGACCAGGACACATACCCACATCCGGCTTCCCACCCGTAGACACGGCCAATTGTGTCTGTAGGGACGCCCGACTAAGCTGGAGGTAGCATGGGGATTCGATCTGGCGAGGCCCCGTGTTGGTAGGCAACGGAACAGACCGCCACGCCACCCGGCCGCCCCCGACCTCTTCCAAGTTAACGGGCAAATCGGTGAAATAAGGGCCAAGACTTGTAAAATCTCAGCCTCGATAAAGCACATCACTCTGAAACAGTCTCATGGCATGCTTGCATATTCCATGGCGGTGCACAACGGCACGCCGTAACATTATACTTCCATTACACCATTTGGGTGAATATTGACTGCTATTCAATTTCATCCACTATGAATATAAATGGTATTTGGCAGTTATATAAAACTGCCTATCTGTCCCGAACACAAAAGCCCTCCCGGATGGGAATAAAAAAAATAATGGAAAAAAGAAAGAAGAGGAAAAGGAAATTGAATACACCTTATCAACTTCAAATGGCTGCGCAGGCCAAAGCAGGGTGAATAGAGGAGGCAGGGCGAGAAGAGGGACGCGTCCCACAGAAGAGTAAAGGTGCGGTTTTCTCCAGTGAAACGTCTTTGAATACAAGTCTGTCTGCCGCCTCCTCATTGTGCCGTTTCCATGAATAAATAATAGGGCCGCAACAAATAGTCCGGCATGCAACCGCCTACCGTGCCCACTAGGTGGCACTGTGTCTTTGAGAAATGGGAGCGCTGGAAGGAGAGCGGATGGAGGAGCGATACGAGAGGGAGCCAAACATGTGCACTACACGTGCATAAATGAATATCAATTTTAAAATAAATCCATGTAAACACGTCTCACCCGAATCCCATTCACAATTAACATGTGGGTTCATTAACAAGAGCCAACGCGGAGCCGCGCCGCCTCCCGCCGGGCTGCTCGTCACGCCACGGGAGCAGGGGGCCTTCCGGAAAACCCTGTACTGACACGGAGGTTAGGACACCGACGCACGCGGAGTCACTACTGACTGATGCACCACGGCCACAGACCACCACAGACCACCACAGACCCACTACAGACCACCACAGACCCACTACAGACCCCCACCACTGACGCATCTGAAGACTAAACACACGTCTATAAACGCTCCTCAGTGATGCGAGGACACCTGAGACGGACGAGAGGAAAGAGAGACAGAGGGAGAGAGATAGACAGCAAGAGAGAGAGAGAGAGAGAGAGAGAGAGAGAGAGAGAGAGAGAGAGAGAGAGAGAGAGAGAGAGAGAGGCGGAGAGAGGAAGGAGAGAGATAGACATTAGGTAGATAGATAGATGGAGAGACAGAAGGAGAGAGATAGACAGCAAAAGAGATAGAGAGGCAATCAGACAGAGAGAGGCAGAAAGAGACAGATAGACACTAGATAGATAGAGACAGAGGGAGAGAGATAGACAGCAAAAGAGATATAGACAGAGAGAGAGATAGAGAGGGAGAGACAGAGAGAGGCAAACAGGCAGAGAGAGAAAGAAGGAGATAGATAGACACTAGGTAGATAGAGAGACAGAGGGAGAGAGATAGACAGCAAAAGAGATATAGACAGAGAGAGAGATAGAGAGGGAGAGACAGAGAGAGAAAGAAGGAGATAGATAGACACTAGATAGATAGAGACAGAGGGAGAGAGATAGACAGCAAAAGAGATAGACAGAGAGAGACAGACAGAGAGGCAAACAGGCAGAGAGAGAAAGAAGGAGATAGATAGACACTAGATAGATAGATAGACAGAGGGAGAGAGATAGACAGCAAAAGAGATATAGACAGAGAGAGAGATAGAGAGGGAGAGACAGAGAGAGAAAGAAGGAGATAGATAGACACTAGGTAGATAGAGAGACAGAGGGAGAGAGATAAACAGCAAAAGAGATTTAGACAGAGAGAGAGATAGAGAGGGAGAGACAGAGAGAGGCAAACGGGCAGAGAGAGAAAGGAGATAGATAGACAGAGAGGGGCAGAGAGAGAGGCAAACAGGCAGAGAGAGAAAGAAGGAGATAGATAGACACTAGATAGATAGACAGAGGGAGAGAGATAGACAGCAAAAGAGATATAGACAGAGAGAGAGATAGAGAGGGAGACAGAGAGAGGCAGACAGGCAGAGAGAGAAAGAAGGAGATAGATAGACACTAGGTAGATAGATAGATAGATAGAGAGACAGAAGGAGAGATAGACAGCAAAAGAGATAGAGAGGCAACCAGGCAGAGAGAGGCAGAGAGAGAAAGAAGGAGATAGATAGACAGAGAGGGGCAGAGAGAAAGACAGAGAGGCAGAGAGAGAAAGAAGGAGATAGATAGATAGAGACAGAGGGAGAGAGATAGACAGCAAAAGAGATATAGACAGAGAGATAGAGAGGGAGACAGACAGAGATAGAGAGGCAGAGAGAGAAAGAGGGCGATAGATAGACAGAGGGAGAGAGATAGACAGAGAGGGGCAGAGAGAAAGACAGACAGAGAGGAAGAGAAAGAAGGAGATAGACAACAGATAGATAGAGATAAAGAGATAGATAGAGACAGATAGACAGAGAAAGATGACTATATATACACAGACAGAGAGAAAGAGGGAGGTAAACAGATAGATAGACAGAGAAAGAGGGGGACATAGATAGAGACAAACAGAGAGACAGGCAGAGAGAAAGAGGGAGATAGATAGAGATAGATAAACAGAGACAGACAGAAAGAGAGAGAGAGAGAGATAGTTACAGATAGACAGATAGAGAGAGAGAGAGGGAGATAAACAGAGAGATAGCTAGAGATAGATAAACAGAGACAGACAGAAAGAGGGAGACAGATAGCTAGAGAGATAGTTACAGATAGACAGATAGAGAGAGAGATAGTTACAGATAGACAGATAGACAGAGAGAGAGAGAGAGAGAGAGAGAGGTGGTGTGTGCACGTACTTGTGGAGAGCGACATGTTGGTGTACGAGCAGCTGTCACGCAGCCACCACGAGGTGACGTTGTAATTAAAGTCATTGTGCGGATCACACAGACGAGTCCCGAACCCTCCGAAAGCAGCAGGAAATTACAGCGTCTCCGCTTTAAGCGACGCCCCGCCAGATGAGCAGCGGCCTGATGCTTGATGGCGACGAGTCCAACACCGGCTGATGTTAAACGTGTCGTTACCGTCTTCTGTAATCAGGCCAGAGCGGAGCGGACGCAGTACCGCATCTCACCGGCAGGGCGATGGACCGCATCCATCGCATCAGTGCTTCACCTGCAGCTGTGTGGCTCAGCGCACACGCTTCATAAACACACCCGGGGTGCGAGGGGCTAACCCCTACATGGCGGCGTTGGTCACAGCGGCCCGCCGGGCGTCATGGGTCCGTCTGTCTGGGGGCCGGCTGTGAGACGGGCGACGCCACAGACAGCAGTGTCTGGACGGAGGAGGGTTGCTGTACTCACGCGGGCTCATTCTCCATTTTTGAGGTTCTCGGCCCCGTCTCGGACATCCCAGCACGGACTCGTCTCGGTCTCGGACAGCGGTCTCGGACCCGTGGTCATTTGTCAACACCGGTCCGAGCACTCGATATTGTTTCTGAAATGAATGTCACATTTCCCTCACGGGGAAGAAGCGTAATCCAACCTGATCTCTCTTTTTATTCTTATTCGTGTGTCTCGGACCCGAGGGAAAGCTGGGATCTGAAACATTCCTTCCAGAGTAGATGTGACAGTGAGATAAACCTGATAGAAAGCCACTCTACTTTTGTCGCTGTATTCTCACAGTGACCGTGTCCTCTGCATTAAACCCGTCCTGTTGTACAGGAGCAGCGGGCAGCTGCAGCGCCCGGGCACCAACTCCACTTCTTCCTTCCACTGCCTTGCTCAGGGGGCACAGACAGGAGTGTTAACCCCGACATGAATGTCTTTCTGATGGTGGGAGGAAACCCACGCAGACACGGGGAGAACACGCAAACTCCACACAGAAAGGGCCCGGGACGGCCTGGGGTTCGAACCCAGGACCTTCTTGCTGTGAGGCAGCAGTAGTGACTGCGTTCACAGGATGTTAGAAAAAGTGGATTTACTGTGTTAGTGCGACTAAAACTGGACTTTTAAAACACATGTAAACGTGTTAGTCCCACTGAAATCGTACAACATTGAATTTCTGGAAGTGGGGCCAACACACCTAGATGATGCGGTCGGGGGTGGGTTTACTCTGGCATGTATAAGCTCCAATCGGCCCCGAACTGGCCTAGGGGTTCTGCACATGATCCATAGTTCCCGCGGCGGTCTTTCACCCAGCAGCAACCAGCTGAAAGGGGGCATATCGCCACCTATCGTACCGGGGTCAGACATACTTCCGTCAATAAATCGATTCTCCCCCGGTTCTTGTATACTGGGACGACAGCAGTCCAGTTACACGGCCTAATCGAGCTATAACCGTAGCTCGACTTAACTGTGTATGTAAACGCACTGCTAAGCACCGGGCCACCGAGCCACCGGGCCACCGAGCCGCCCGTCTTTGACTTTTGCTACGATGGTAGACTACTTCAGTCAGTCGTGGTGTTTAACTGGACTGGTACCGTTCTGGTGAAAGTCTCTGCAGAAGTTTTGATCCCACCAGTCTCGAGTTTCGCCCCCCCCTCCCCATAAAGAACTGGTTTGGACTTGGTCTCCTCTTAGATGATCTTGACTACAAGGCTACGATGGAGAAGATGCACCGCCATTGTTGTTTTTCCCCCCCTTCACATTTCAAAGGTCAACTTGTCTCTACATCCACTTCCTATAACACTTCCCCTCACGGGGGATCTCGCTCTCGTGCAGGCGCTAAGCGACCCTCCCGGCTCGTGACGCGATCTTTTTTACTGTTCCTGTCGCCGCGCACGCTCGGCAACGACCCACTAAACTTTGCAAAGAGGGTCAGGGTTGATAATAATTGAAGAGGAGCATAAAACATGTGGATGAAATATGCAGGACCGCTTCCCTCCTGCTGGTGATCAGGGTTTGAGAGGCTTTAAGTGGACACTGGTGATATTTCTACATCACATACTTCTTGTCTTACACAAATGAGCAACGTGAAAAAACAAAACAAAAACTCTGGGAAATGGATACCTAAAGGTACTCGGATTAGCTAGAACGAGAGGATAGATTTTTCTAGAAAAGCATCAATATAAACCCGGAGGGGCTGCAGCCCTCTCTCTCCCTCCCCTCAGTCATATTTTTCATTCTCTTCCTCCTCTCGTCCCTCGGTTTCTGCCATGAACCGCAATACTGTACTGCTTTACTGTAGCCCTCCCTATTTCTGTCTGCTCTTTCTCTGGCTCCAGTCTTCATCTCTCTCCCTCCCTCCCTCCCCTCCCTCGCCCCTGTCAGTCCTAAATGAGAGTGAATGGTACATGGCTGCAGTAGCTGAGCAGTGATCTTAAACCAGAGTGCCTGGTCTCTGACGCCTCACTCCTACATGTGCAGCCGATCTTGGCATAACAGTTTTCTATGAATCCTGCTCACGTGTTGTCGAGCAAACAAATATATTGTTATTGTGAGAATACGACCTCCCCCCCCCCGGGATTTACTGTGGCATCGTGACGACGACGCACCGTGGGTGCAGTCCAGACTCCGCACTTGCCCTGTCATTTGCTGTGCACCATCTCTTACCGCTTCCCCTCGACACTCTCTCTTTCTGTCCTCCTATGTGAATACTTTCCACGTTCTCTTATCCCTCATCTTCACGACTCTATTGCGGCTCTCTTGCGCAACCCTGGGACCATGATGAATGGGGGCTCTCCGAACATGTGGCGTTTTATGTTTGCTAATTTTACTTGGGAGCGGTCTACCGTTTTTCAACATTAACTCCACAGACAAATGTAGGTTAGTCATCTTTCGACTCCCTCTGGACGACAGGTCCCCCCGCTGGAAGGGACGATACCAGCAAGAGATTAATTCAGGGGTAAACATCATTAGAACACGTCCCCATGTTGTGCTAACGCTAACGTAGCATAACCTGTCACACATCAAGCGTGGCCTTCCCTTTCAACTAGCGTAAAAACGACGCCTTGCTGTGTGCAAAGTACGGCGTGCCGACCCAGACGTATTGCACACATGGTGTTTACTCGATTGTGGGGAATAATTGGGATTGTTTGGCCAAATATGAGAAACGTATTTACAGACCGTTATTATTTCCAAACAAGAGTACGAGCCAATGAGATGAGGCCATTACCGGGCGTATAGTAAACGTGCTCACGTGCACTCTGCATTCCTGGAAACATTCATTTACTTGGCTTGGCTTGGCATTGGTGCGACGAATTGTGCGACCGCTGTGTGTTTGTGCACATGTGCATGCATATGCATGCGTGTCTGTAAATGCGTGCACGGGTACGTGCATGCTCCTGCGCAGGTCTGTATGCACGGCCAGTGGGCTGCTGCAGCTGAATGCCGCCGCTCGGTCCAGCATACCAATGTGAGTCAAGTGCACTTTGACCGGTGGTGTTCAGGCGCCCTTGCCGACGCCCGGATCAAAAGCTGACGTGTGACCGGCCGACTTTGAAGCTGCGCCCCCGCTCCCGGCCACGGCGCAGCGTCAGCGGCCCGGACGCTGCAGCGGACCAGTTCTGCACGGAGGCCCGTCCGCCTGCCATAAAACCTGCATGGGGACCCGCTCAGAACCGTCACTGCCCAAACCTGTAAACGTCACGCCGACAGCGCCGCGCTGGCCGGACACGGCCTGCCTGCCTGCCCCCCCGCGGCCATTTTGTCATCTTAGATTTGTTCTCTGCCGCCTTCAATGCGGCGCACATACACACACACACTCAGTCTCTCTCTCTCACACACACACACTCACTCACACATACACACACACACACACACTCACTCTCTCTCTCTCACACACACACACACACACTCACTCACACATACACACACACACACACACTCACTCTCTCTCTCTCACACACACACACACACTCACTCACACATACACACACACACACTCACTCACACATACACACACACACACACACACACACACCACACACTCTCTCACACACTCACTCACTCACACTCTCACACACACTCACACACATATACACACACACACACCACACACTCTCACACACTCACTCACTCACACTCTCACACACACTCACACACATATACACACACACACACTCACTCACTCACACACACACTTACTCACTCACTCTCACACACACACACACATATACACACACACACACCACACACACTCACTCACTCACACACACACTTTCTCACACACACACTCACACACATAGACACACACACCACACACACTCTCTCACTCACACACACACTCACTCACTCACTCACTCACACACACACTCTCTCACACACACACACACACACACTCTCTCACACACACACACTCTCTCTCACACACACACACACACACACACACACACACACACACACACACACAGAGTTTGTGTCTCTCTTCTGCTTTTCCACCGAGGAAGAACTCCCCCACAGACAGGGGAGACGGCGCCTTGCTGGATTTCTGTTTGAGGTCAGTGAGAAAGACCGACGTCTTGACTAATTAACAAGCAGTCCTCTGTCTCGAGCGGCCGCCCGGGGCCGCCCGCGTCATGTGACACGTACCCCCGCGCCGCGAGTCGGGGCTAAATTAGCGCAAGTTCACTCTAATCATAGACCGGGTAACAGGTCTGGCCGCTGAACCACAAGGGGCCGGCAACTCCTCGATCAACTTCTTTCCCCTGGCAACCGCCGCCCCCGTCTGCATCAAAATAGTTTTCCATTCGATACGAAAGCTCTGTTCTTTCTGCAGCTCCATGACAGAGTTCAAGGAACCGGGTCCGGCTCACTCCGAACCGTCGCCCCGCCCTAAGCCGCTCCCTCGACTCCTGAGGAGGACGCCCCACATGAGCAAGAACAACCCCGCGTCTTCACCGCACCCTTCCTCCAGATCGGTTCCCGTTCGTCGTCGTGGGCCCAGAAAGACACGCCCGGTCCCCCAGATCCGCTTGCGGCGCGAGAGTGTCGGGTATCAGCGCGTCGAGGCCCTGCGGGGTCCATCTCCCCTGACACGGCTATTTAATCACCGGTGTCTAACACCTCATAAAGCACTCCTCCTGGGTCCGGGTCTACTCATAAACAGCAGATTCTCCCAACCAAGACCTGCCATCTGGCTCCAGAGCACGTGTTGCATATTAACAAGAAAAGAAATAAAAAAAAACCGGCATAGAAATAATATTGGCTGAACCAAGGTATACCAAGTCAATGACCTCTGTGATAATGTTTTACCCCCCGTGTGCCCCAACTATATTACTCTATGTAGCTCCCTTGCATTATCCTTTCGTCCTTGTCTGGAACCCCCCCCCCCCACCACCACCACCCACCAAAAAAAAAGAGACTGACTGAGGTGGCTGTTTAGAGCAAGCAGCTACCAAAGTGCGCGGATGTGGGCTCGTTTGGGCCGATCAATATCCATCAACAGAGGGCGAAAGCAAACATCCTTCCCCTCTGTGACAGGGAGGAGCTCGAGCGACGGTTCGGTGTTTGGTATTCACACCGGTGGACATGGCACAACGGCTTTAAAACCAACATTTTTATTCCGGTTGTGACGGTACAACGACGCCAGCCTAGCCGCCAGTGCCCTACGGTAACTGAGCCTTGCTCCAGAGGCCCCCCCGCGCCTCCCTGGCTCTAAATATGGCACTGCTCTGCTTGTTTCCCTTGATTACAACAGATAATTTCCCTGCATAAATCTGCCAGAGCAGAATACAACATGATTTAACACGGCCATCCCTACATAGTCACACCGTGGCCGGCACATAGATCACTCTGAGGCCGGCACATAGATCGCTCTGAGGCCAGCACATAGATCACTCTGAGGCCGGCTCATAGATCACTCTGAGGCCGACACATAGATCACTCTGAGGCCGACACACAGATCACTCTGAGGCCGGCACACAGATCACTCTGAGGCCGGCACACAGATCACTCTGAGGCTGGCACACAGATCGCTCTGAGGCCGGCACATAGATCGCTCTGAGGCCGGCTCATAGATCGCTCTGAGGCCGGCTCACAGATCGCTCTGAGGCCGGCTCACAGATCGCTCTGAGGCCGGCTCACAGATCACTCTGAGGCCGGCTCATAGATCACTCTGAGGCCGGCACACAGATCACTCTGAGGCCGGCACACAGATCACTCTGAGGCCGGCACACAGATCACTCTGAGGCCGGCTCATAGATCACTCTGAGGCCGGCACATAGACCGCTCTGAGGCCGACACATAGATCGCTCTGAGGCCGACACACAGATCGCTGAGGCCGGCTCATAGATCACTCTGAGGCCGGCACACAGATCGCTCTGAGGCCGACACAGAGATCGCTCTGAGGCCGGCTCATAGATCACTCTGAGGCCGGCACACAGATCGCTCTGAGGCCGACACAGAGATCGCTCTGAGGCCGGCACACAGATCACTCTGAGGCCGGCTCATAGATCACTCTGAGGCCGGCTCATAGATCACTCTGAGGCCGGCACACAGATCGCTCTGAGGCCGACACAGAGATCACTCTGAGGCCGGCACACAGATCACTCTGAGGCCGACACACAGATCACTCTGAGGCCGGCACACAGATCACTCTGAGGCCGGCTCATAGATCACTCTGAGGCCGGCACACAGATCGCTCTGAGGCCGACACAGAGATCGCTCTGAGGCCGACACACAGATCGCTCTGAGGCCGACACACAGATCGCTCTGAGGCCGGCACACAGATCACTCTGAGGCTGGCACACAGATCACTCTGAGGCTGGCACACAGATCACTCTGAGGCTGGCACACAGATCACTCTGAGGCCGACACACAGATCACTCTGAGGCCGACACATAGATCACTCTGAGGCCGGCACACAGATCACTCTGAGGCCGGCTCATAGATCACTCTGAGGCCGGCTCATAGATCACTCTGAGGCCGGCACACAGATCGCTCTGAGGCCAACACACAGATCACTCTGAGGCCGGCTCATAGATCACTCTGAGGCCGGCACACAGATCACTCTGAGGCCGGCACACAGATCACTCTGAGGCCCTTGAGTGACGGCGGCGCCTGTCAGCCTTGTGAGGCTGTCATTACGCCGCTTCCCAGGCAGGGATGATGGTCGACGCAAGAGAAATCCTATTGTTATTCAAATGCAGCTATTATTTTCCGTTCCGTTTTGATTTGGCAACCCAGCCTTCGCACAACAGGGGGAATGCTGCCAGATCCATCCTCATACTGTACCTGACAAAGATGGAAGAAAAACAGATGCAAGTGAGGCAATAAACAACGGCAATGAATATTTATCGTTCCTCACATAGAGGCATACATACCTTACTCCCTAAAATACGCAATTTCAAAGCAAGAAGAAGAAAAAAAGATGGACTCACGCGCGGCTGATGAGGTATTTGGACTTGTCTCCCAGATAACTAATTGTGGTGTATGCTGAGTTAACGCGACTTTGACAAGACACGGGTCTTCCTCAGTCACCGACGGAGAGACACGGTGCTTTCTTTGGTACCGTCGTCGCAGCGGTTCTGATGCCGTGACGCGCCGCTGGCGGAAGTAGCGCGCTTCAAATAAACAGCGACGGCGGCTGCCACGTGCGGTCTTGATTTCTTGCGTCAACGTGAGCGGGGCTGAAAGCTGCATCGGCTCACTGAATCCCGCTATGCGCCCCCCCCCCCCCCCCCCCCCAGAGGTGCAACTTTCTTCTGGAACTTTCTTCACAACCGGCGTGGGAGAGACGGGGCGATGCCTCTGTCTCGCTGCACCTCGCTTTGAAAAAGCACTGCCGAAAACGCATCTGCAGTGGGGAGGGGAGGGGGGGGGTATGTAATTACCTACTAACGGCTTCAGTCCCTCTGAGCTAATTTATTCACGTTTTATCTTTCAGCGAAGTGATGAAAACGTAACATGTAACAGAAATCACGAGACGCCACAAGGGAACACCAACACTAATGCTGTTATAAATGGTTATTTCGAGACTTTGTGGAAAGACCCTTTTCCTAATTCCGAGGGCGTTTCATATGACCGCTGCCTTAACACGATGTTTGAAAATGAGGCTTCAAACGCAACAAATCACTAATTTTTTTTTAATGTTTTTATAGCCCAATCTTTAACCGGACCCATTTCAATAAATGCAATTTACTGTCCCCCCCGCTTTAATTGCTGCCTCAACAACGTGGCGAGGTGTGCCCCGTGATAAGCGACCACTCGCAGTATATGTTGTAGAGCTTCATGTAATATTTACATATTGTCAACTGCCGCCGCAATAACGGGCTTTTCTCAGAGAGGCCCTTTTATATATGATACCGCCTCAAACCCGGGCTCGGTCCCCTGGCGACTACACAGTTAGGCGATACAGTTTATCATAGCGAGCTCAATTTATCACGTAACGATCCCACGGCGAGGGAAAATGACAGAATATTGATGAAGCGGCGGCAAGTTTGTGCCTGTGATTTGCCCGAGGCTGTGACTGGAGAAGTTCTCTGAAAAAGGGAAGATGATTAAAGGGAAGCGCCGAACGGCGGACAAGAACAGAGCAATCATTGGCCGGCCTGCTCGCCCTCCCCCCTGCCCCCGTCCCCCGGGGAGGCAGCCAGGCCATAGTGTAATGGGGCCAATGTGTCTCATTAACGTATTGACAGATATGAAAAGTAGCAGGCACCACCATTAGTCACCGTGAGAGACGGAACTGCGTGGCTGGAGCTCGGCTAACAAGAGACACCAAAGAAAAGTGGGTTGAAGACGGCCAACGCAACGCAACTGACAAGAAATCTCCTGACGACTGTGATATCGACTCCCCTGGTGAGGTACCAGCATCAGAATCAGATTCTGACGGCAACACAGCAGGTTAATTATTGTAATCACTGCTTGGCTTTAAAGGTTTGGTTTCCAGGGTTTTTACACGTAATCTACTTGTACAGAGTCAGACAAACCCGATGATTGTGGTGCAGTTTGAGGGTACCTTGAACGGTGGGGAGCTTAGCCTAGCTTAGCTCAATTGCTGGATGTCTACCAGGATCCCTAGCCGATCCTCTCAAAAGCAACGGTAACAAACCTTCAAACTTCACTAAACACGGACGGCCAGTCTAACAAATAAGTAAATGTGAATATATATATAAGTTGAAATTTACGCATTTATAAACTCACTAATTTCACTCTAAAAAATTTAGCTCATATCAAACTTCCTAAACACTTCCCCATCCTGGCCGGACAACTTTTCAATCAGCCTGAGAAACTGAAGGAGAGACGAGACAATAATGTCAAGACTCAGATTCGGACACACTGGACTAAACGGCACACTTAAAATAGGAAAACACAATACAGGCACATGTGACTGCTGTGGGCAAGAAGGAACAATACAGCACGCTGTGAGAAATATGAGGCAGAAGGAAGGTGTCTGACTCAAAATCTCAGGAAAATAAAAGTACAATTTGATTTAGTAGATATTCTACAGAAGAATTCAACTGAGTGTTATAATAATCTTGTTTCAGTTTCTTAGAGTAACTAATTTAATTAAGAAGATTTGTTTTTTTTGGGGGGGGGGGGGTAATAGTGTAGATAATTGGCTGAGCCACACTCCATACCAGCTGGTGGCGGTAATGCACCAATTCGTTGTTTACCAACCGCCAATAAACACTAAGAAGAAGAACTGTGAGAAGTTACAGTAATTTGATTTTTAGGATTTTGCATGTACTTGTGAAACGTTAGTTAAGAAGAGCTGTCAACGCTAGGCCAACAAGTAAAAACTAAAAGTTAAAAAAAAAAATCGACTTTGGAGAAGGTGTAGTACTTTCCTTTCCTTTGAGAGGAGCCGCTAGTGATCCCGGTTGCCATACAGCGGCTGAGCTAGGCTAGGCTAGGCTAGGCTAAACTCACCGGTCAACCTAACTCCCATCCATCCGTTATCAGAACCGCTCATCCTGCTCTCAGCATGGATGTTCTAGTTCTACTGTAATACATCCATGGCTCTCAGGGTGGCGGGGATGCCGGAGCCTATCCCAGCAGTCACTGGGCGGCAGGCGGGGCGACACCCTGGACAGGCCGCCGGCCCATCGAGGGCCTAACCCAACCTAACAGGGCCTAGGGTTCAACCCAACTTCAAACACACCAACATAATAAAGGCGTCCACAGGGTGGCGGGACACCGTGAAAACTAAACTGTTTAAGAGCTGGTTTATTTTTGTTCTAACCGCGAAGATGTGCGAGAGCTCGCAACCAACAAGCGACATTCTGCGGGGAGGCTTAGAAAAGCATTGAGGAGAACTCAATTTCCACAACTTGGGACTCGGTGTAAACGAGTTCACGCCTGGCCTCCCGCCAAGCCTCGAGCGTAGATTTGAAGGTTAAAGGTTTATGATTGGATTAATGACTGAAATCAATCACAGCCCTGATGATGACACGCTGAATAGACCAAAGTGAACTTTTTTCTTCTTTTTTTTTTACCTCAACTGTCTACATCACTTTGCTATTTGCTTAAAAGACCCTCTGCGGTTCTGTCTTACTATGTCTGATGGGGCAGGACAGCTCGGTGCACACGCTAAACAGTAATGCCTCTGCACAACTGTATGACAACACACACACGCGCACTGCAATCAAGCAAAGATGTTATTTTATGAACTCGTTTGCTCCTTAAGAATGCCAAGAAAGACTCAGGAGAGTCATACCTGTCGTAACTCTGCTAAATACTGTAAAATTATTAACCTTTTTTTTTGGGGGGGGGGGGCTCTGTTTTGAGTTGCAGGCATTGCTGCCAAGCAAAGCATGACATCTAGTTGTACTTTGCCTACATAGTTCAGACACGTCCAAGGGGCTTGATCATTAAAGGGACTCGCCCTTTGCTTTGACCTCGAGGATTAGTGGTTAGACTAAAACTGCCCTGCACAGACTCAGACTGTCTAATTTCTCCTGTCTGGGAGCAAACTGAACCGATCTGGACTCCATTCACGCCTTAAACGTGCAACCCGTTTCAGACATATTCTTTATAAACCTCCTCGATGAAGTGTATTGGAGCAACCTGCACACTGAAACACAAGTTTACCTCCACACATCATTACGTATACATCGGTACACCTACATCGTGGATGTACAGGTACAACGACCACACGACAAACATACGTACACAACTTTCAGAGGCAGAAAGATTCAGACAAAGACTGTCGATTCCCCCAGAAGACTTTAGGTTCTCCAAAACTGTTAAATGAAAATTCCCAAGGATTATAAAGAAACGATTCAGTTTAAGGGCCGGCTAAAATATGACTCCGGAAAGCTTTTGAGAACTCCCATTGAAGGCTTTGTGAAGGAACAGCCCCGGAGACATGAAGATAAATAACCATGGTTTATAAGAACGCCGCATGAAAACAATCCTAAATTTAACTGGGAACATAATCTGATCTGATGGGATTCACTACGGTCTGCTGCGGTCCTGATGACAGCCGGTTTTGTTCAGTTTACCGATACCTATGGGGAAAGGGGTAATTGTGTTATGTAAATTGTAGAGATTCATTCAGAATAATACTGAGTCTCCAGCGAAGTTATCGCCTATAATTCACCTCACCCCCCCCCCCGAGAAAAACAACCCCAAAACAAAACATGGTTGCATGTGAATTTTAGATACTTATTTGTGGTATCGGTTGGTAAATATCCTCTACAACGTTGGTCTGCCATATCTGCCTGTTGGCTCTTCAACTCACTGACACATGACTTACGCTATTGTATTTGGCCTCAGTCAGCTAATCAACATTTTATTGATGTAGGTTATATGTTTTGTACAATGCATCGTGCATTAAACTGCAGTGCAACGTGCTTAACTTTATGTCAACATGCACGGACTAAAAAAACAACAACAACAACATAGGATAAAGAGAACGGGATGAAGAGAAGGTAAAAATACAGTTAAAAGTAAAAGTTGCTGTAAAAGTAAATGAATAAAAATAAATAAGTAAAAAAAGAAGCCTCAAAAAAGCAGACTGAAGATTATGATGTTAAAACGCTACGCATCGAATCATTTTTCTCGGAAAAGTCTAACCATCCATCCATCCTTCCATTATCCAAGCCGCTCATCCTGCTCAGGGTTGCGGGGATGCTGGAGCCTATCCCAGCAGTCACTGGGGCAGGCAGGGAGACACCCTGGACAGGCCGCCAGGCCATCACACAGGGCCCACACACACACATAGGGATATTTCAGTAGGGCTGATTCACCTGACCTACATGTCTTTGGGCTGTGGGAGGAAACCCATGCAGACATGGGGAGAACATGCAAACTCCACACAGAGGACGACCCGGGACGACTGCCAAAGTTGGACGACACCGGGACTCGAACCCAGGACCTTCCTGCTGTGAGGCGAACGCGCTAACCACTGCGCCACCGTGATGCCCCTTACCATACAATAACTATTAACATCAATCGGATAAAATACTATTCATGTTTTGGGGATTCACTGATTAGCTATTATTCTAAATGTGCCAGCAATAGAAAATAACAGGATGTAACATTTGTTTGTGTGCAAATCTTTCCAATCCTTAAGCAGTCATGTGTATTTCTCTTTTTTTTCATCTCTTTGTACTATTACAGTTACATAAGAGCAAACATGGGAGTTTCTCTCCACTTGCACCTGGCCAATTACCCCACTCTTCCGAACCGTCCCGGTCGCTGCTGCTCCACCCCCTCTGCCGATCCGGGGAGGGCTGCAGACTACCACATGCCTCCTCCCGTACATGTGGAGTCACCGGCCGCCTCTTTTCACCTGACAGTGAGGAGTTTGGCCAGGGGGGCGTAGCATGTGGGAGGATCACGTTACTCCCTGAACAGGTGCCCCGACCGACCAGAGGAGGCGCTACCGCAGTGATCAGGACACTTACCCGCATCCGGCTTCCCACCCGCAGGCACAGCCAATTGTGTCCGTGGGGACGCCCGACCTACCCGGAGGCAACACGGGGATTCGAACCGGCGATCGCCGTGTTGGTAGGCAACGGAATAGACCGCCACGCCGCCACACCGCCCTGACACGGGAGGTTTTGAATGTAATAAGCAGTCAAGAAGCATAACGTTTACATCTCGGCACGCCTCCGTCACGGCATTGTTAGTGTCCTAGTCAACGGCAGCATTTCGAACAACCGATGAGGGACCCTTTATGAATGTTCACTCGCTAGAAAGAGGAAAACAAAAACAAATTAACAAAAACAAAGCAAACGTTACATAAAACAGTTAAGTGAGACGTTCCCAAATGATGCATTAAAAAAAAAAAAAAGAAAGAAAAGAAGAAATAAAGCGTGCGGCGCCTCGGTCTCACCCCAGGACCCGGGCTCCTTAAACATGAATGCCATGACTGTGCCGGGACACACCGTGCAGCGGCCTCCAAATCATCCCGGCTCTTAACCGAGATGCATGGCCACTGGGTATTTGCATCTTGTGCGCCGCTACAGCTGTTCATATTTGCAAGCGCGGCAGAGTGACATCCTTGGGAATAAAAGCTACTTTCTCCCCCCGGCTCCCCGGCAGTAAACACAGCTGTCGGGGAAAATGGAGTCTCGACTTGGTCTCCGCCGTCTGGGAAGTTTTTCATTTTCTCCTCTTCCGCATTCAAAATACATTGGGGGCGACCGCCTGCCAGTCACTCATTATTACCCCCACTGTACAACGGCTGTGTGCCGCACAGAACAATGGGCGATTATCCAGGACGGGGAAGTAAAATTCTCAAAATTCAATATGTGTAACGGAATTTGTGACACCCCCCCCCCACCCCATATTGTCCATCAACCGTTCAGTGATGAAGACTTCTCGCTTCGTGACCCGCTGGCTTCTCCGAATCCCCCCCCCTCCTCCACCGAATTAGCATCCGTATTTGTATTTGTCCCGTACTGTAAGTTGAGCGTACTGTAAAACTTTTGCTAGACTCACTGAACCGGCTCGGCCAAAAACACGGCCGGTTCACGTTCGAAAGCGGTCTCGGGTCGATGATTCACATTGGCTGGTATAATTTTGAATTTGTAAGGTAGCCGTTTTCCACCATAGCTATTTGCACGCTCCAGTGCCACCCCCCCCCCTCTCCCCCTCTCTCAGGGCGATGTACACTCACTGTCAAATCACAGGACCGTCCATTTCGGGACTGTTTATTTTCATGTGGTTTCAGGGAAAACTATCAATTATGTCAGAATCTGTGGAATCTGCGTAATTGCACGGCTTGGGTTAAAGTGGGCAAATACAACAACTTGGGAGAATGGAACTGTGGACAGGCCTACTTACTTCCATTAAACCGTATCCAAAACAAGAACGCCTCAGTGGCCCGAAATGTTCCTGGACTGCAGCAGGATTTCACCGGGGTCAGGGTTTTGGGGAAGGGAGCAGATGAGGGTTCAGTCGACTTCCCAAACCACATGCCGATGTCTCGTATGACTGTTTTCTGGTGCGCAGGCTTATAAATCACAGGAGAGGTCGGAGAACATGACTTTTTTTTTTTTCTCCCCTCCTTAAGAGGGGAAACGTTCACGCTTATCGGCATTATCTCTCCCAATATACACACACGTGTTGTGGGGAGAACACGCCGAGCACAGATTATACAGGGAGGCGTCCACCGGTGACGTCATGGGCGGACACGCTACCGCACCATTCCAGCGGCGCTTCACAGACTGTTCAGTATTATGCTATCCCTACAACATGTGCGTGTGTGTCTGTGAAAATGTGTGTGTGTATATATACACTACTGTTCAAAAGTTTGGGATCACCCAAACAATTTCGTGTTTTCCATGAAAAGTCACACTTATTCACCACCATATGTTGTGAAATGAATAGAAAATAGAGTCAAGACATTGACAAGGTTAGAAATAATGATTTGTATTTGAAATAAGATTTTTTTTACATCAAACTTTGCTTTCGTCAAAGAATCCTCCATTTGCAGCAATTACAGCATTGCAGACCTTTGGCATTCTAGCTGTTAATTTGTTGAGGTAATCTGGAGAAATTGCACCCCACGCTTCCAGAAGCAGCTCCCACAAGTTGGATTGGTTGGATGGGCACTTCTTTGAGCAGATTGAGTTTCTGGAGCATCACATTTGTGGGGTCAATTAAACGCTCAAAATGGCCAGAAAAAGAGAACTTTCATCTGAAACTCGACAGTCTATTCTTGTTCTTAGAAATGAAGGCTATTCCATGCGAGAAATTGCTAAGAAATTGAAGATTTCCTACACCGGTGTGTACTACTCCCTTCAGAGGACAGCACAAACAGGCTCTAACAGGTACTATTTAATGAAGATGCCAGTTGGGGACCTGTGAGGCGTCTGTTTCTCAAACTAGAGACTCTAATGTACTTATCTTCTTGCTCAGTTGTGCAACGCGGCCTCCCACTTCTTTTTCTACTCTGGTTAGAGCCTGTTTGTGCTGTCCTCTGAAGGGAGTAGTACACACCGGTGTAGGAAATCTTCAATTTCTTAGCAATTTCTCGCATGGAATAGCCTTCATTTCTAAGAACAAGAATAGACCGTCGAGTTTCAGATGAAAGTTCTCTTTTTCTGGCCATTTTGAGCGTTTAATTGACCCCACAAATGTGATGCTCCAGAAACTCAATCTGCTCAAAGAAGTGCCCATCCAACCAATCTAACTTGTGGGAGCTGCTTCTGGAAGCGTGGGGTGCAATTTCTCCAGATTACCTCAACAAATTAACAGCTAGAATGCCAAAGGTCTGCAATGCTGTAATTGCTGCAAATGGAGGATTCTTTGATGAAAGCAAAGTTTGATGTAAAAAAAATCTTATTTCAAATACAAATCATTATTTCTAACCTTGTCAATGTCTTGACTCTATTTTCTATTCATTTCACAACATATGGTGGTGAATAAGTGTGACTTTTCATGGAAAACACAAAATTGTTTGGGTGATCCCAAACTTTTGAACGGTAGTGTATATATATATATACATATAAATATATATATATATATACACATGAAACAGGACCCTGTAGTGCTATGTATTAAAACTTTTTTTCCTGCATCTGTATTGATGTTCTGCTCCTCATTAGTTGAACACTTACAACACCACCACTGACGGTTTCGGGGGAAAAAAACAACCTCTCTCTCTGTATGTATGTATATATATATATATACACACACACACACACACACACATATATATATACGTATATTAGTGCTGTCAACATTAAAGCGTTACTTTTTGTAATTAATTTGAAACATTTAACGCGCTAAAAAAATTAACATTCTCATTACAGACTGAGTTTGCTTCCGTATGCGTACTGGTTTTTACTTATTTTAGGTTTTACTTTTTTTCTCCATGCCATGTCTAATGACGTCAGGACCCTGAAGGGGGGAAGCAGGGTACCACCAGCCTCCCTGATACTGTTCTTTTGGAAAAATTCAATAGAATTTTTGAATAAATGACAAAAAAAATTAACACCGAGCCCACCGAGACATTGAGTCTCGGTGGGCTGTTTTTTTGCCCCCCTCCCCCCTTTTTTTCTTCCCAATTGTACGTGGCCCCTCTCTGCTCCACCCCCCTCTGCCGACCCGGGGAGGGCTGCAGACTACCACATGCCTCCTCCCATACATGTGGAGTCTCCAGCCGCTTCTTTTCACCTGACAGTGAGGAGTTTCACCAGGGGGACGTAGCGCGTGGGAGGATCGCGCTATTCCCCCCAGTCCCCCCCCCCGACCAGAGGAGGCGCTAGCGCAGCGACCAGGACACATGCCCACTTCCGCCGGAGGTAACACGGGGATTCGAACCGGCGATCCCCGTGTTGGTGGGCAACGGAACAGACCGCTACGCCACCCGGACGGCCTCAGACGTTATTTTTGGTACCGTGAATAATGTTGCTGTTGTGCGCACTCCCTCCTGCTTGCTATTTATTTATTGATCTTTATAAACCTTATTTACAAACTTAGTAACACACAAAGAGGTTGACTCATTCAACCAGCGATTTAGAATTTGGAGAAAAAAAAAACCCAAAAAACAAGAAGCTCTCCTCTTTGTCGGCACATGGAGAGCGGCCTTTTCCCCACTAACCTGCTCCTTGATGGACTTTTTACCCTGCTTCGTCACAGCAGGAGGCTTTATTTGTTCCCAGCCCTCATCCCCTCATATATGAGATATTCATCCCCTCATATATGAGATATTCATCCCCTCACGGAGAATATGAGATATTCATCCCCTCATATATGAGATATTCATCCCCTCATATTTGAGCTATTCATCCCCTCATGAAATATTCATCCCCTCACGGAGAATATGAGATATTCATCCCCTCATATGAGCTATTCATCCCCTCATATATGAAATATTCATCCCCTCATGGAGAATATGAGATATTCATCCCATCACGGAGAATATGAGATATTCATCCCCTCATATATGAGATATTAATCCTCTCATGGAGAATATGAGATATTCATCCCCTCATATGAGATATTCATCCCTTCACAGAGAATATGAGATATTCATCCCCTCATGGAGAATATGAGATATTCATCCCCTCATATATGAGATATTCATCCTGTCATGGAGAATATGAGATATTCATCTCCTCATGGAGAATATGAGATATTCATCCCCTCATTTACGAGATATTCATCTCCTCATGGAGAATATGAGGTATTCATCCCTTCATGGAGAATATAAGATATTCATCCCCTCATAGAGAATATGAGGTATTCATCCCCTCATGCAGAATATGAGATATTCTAGTAGGACGCTGTGCCACTGGGGTTGATATGGGGTTCTGCATTACGCGCCATTATGTGCACGCAATGAACATCGTGAATTCACGACACTTGAAATTCAGCTGGCACTTGAACACGGAACACTTCGTTCAAAGTAATAACACATTACATTATGGAGCGCTTTATGTCGACACCCAGGCGCCTCACACTGAAGGGGGAAACTCACAATGTGCCGCACCACCTGGGTGGTGCACGGCAGCCGCTTTGCGTCAGAACGCTCACCACACATCAGCTTGAGGTGGAGAGGGAGGAATCATCGAGCGAATACACCGGGGGGGGGGGGGTGATTAGGTGGCCAGATGGAGAGAGCCAGGATGGGAATTTTGCCAGGACCCCAGGGGACCCCCTACTCTTCGTGATAAGTGCCATGGGACCTTTAATGACCACAGTGAATCAGGACCTCGGTTTAACGTCTCATCCGAAGGACGGCGTCTCCTACAGCACAGTGTCCCCGTCACTGCACAGGGACATTGGGATTTTTGTTATTGGGACCAGGGGGAAGACTGCCCCCAACTGGCCCACCGGCACCACTTCCGACAACAACTCAAGTTTTCCCAGGAGGTCTCCCATCCAATTACTAGCCAAGCCCCCGCCTGCTTAGCTTCTGTCACTCAGCAGAGCTGGGGTACAGGTTGCTACGGCTGCTGGCATTATGTTTGTTTGTTTGTTAATTATCATTTATATTAGTACATACAGGAAACTATTGCCGTCTGTGCTGATAGCTTATTGTAAAGGCCTCGATGGCCTGGGTTTTATTATTAGTTCTGTTAGTCCATATAAGAGATATGCCTTTCAAGCTGACAGTCCGTTTTGATGGACCTGGTGGTTTTACTGGAAACCAGCAGTTCACAGGAGAGAATCTCTGTTCCAGGTTTAAAAAGGTGCTATTAAACAATAGCACTTAAATTTAAATATACTTCCTTTGTGTCGATTCTACATTAATTTCGTGATTTTACATTTGAATATCCGTTATTACAAGCTTCAGTCTTAAGAAAGAAGTGATTAATCACGGCAAATTGTGCAACTAATTAATTTTTTTTATCAATCAACAGCCTATATATATGTATATATGTGTGTGTGTGTGTGTGTATATATATATATATAAATATAAAGATAATGTTAAATTGGGATTGTTTACTTTAAGAATGTGATATCTGTTGTAGGCACGGTGGTGTTGCAGTGGTTAGCGCGGTCGCTTCACAGCAAGAAGGTCCTGGGTTCGAGCCCCGGGGTAGTCCAACCTTGGGGGTCGTCCTCTGTGTGGAGTTTGCATGTTTTCCCCGTGTCTGCGTGGGTTTCCTCCGGGGGCTCCGGTTTCCTCCCACAGTCCAAAGACATGTAGGTCAGGTGAATCAGCCGTACTAAATTGTCCCTAGGTATGACTGTGTGTGATGGCCTGGCGGCCTGTCCAGGGTGTCTCCCCGCCTGCCGCCCAATGACTGCTGGGATAGTCTCCAGCATCCCCTCGACCCTGAGAGCAGGGTAAGCGGTTCAGATGGACAGATGGATGTCTGTTGTAGTTTTACAACACAGATATGGGTGACATTCATATGAGAACAAAACAAATTAAATGTACTGATATTTCTGGCGGTTATCACCGCCTGTCGAATCTCTCGGTGTTTTATCCATGTCACTGGAGCAGTAGTTGGTCCACAGTCTGTATGGCAATACACTGGTCCTACTGCCCATCGCATTATCGAACCACTCAAATGGCAGTTTTACTCAAAATGAAACAGTACCGTTTTGCATAATGGATGAACAAAACGTCCTCACGTCCCACACTGAGGAAGAGGACATGGTTTCCAACACAGGACAAACGAGACAGGCGGTGCTTGACACAGCTAAACTTCACCATCACTTGTTGCAAATGTCAAATGAAAAGCCCCTCTTGTGTGTAGCGCCCAGTGGGCCCTGCAGTCTGACGGGCCTCAGTCCCCTCTTTGGGCTTTCGGGTTTTTACTTCTCTCCGAGCACCGGGTGTGTGCAGCCACAGAATGTCAGGCAATTATGCAGTCGCGGCTCATTGACCATGAGGCGGGCACGCTCCTGCAGGCTCCTCATAAGCAACAGAGGAGACTAACGGAGACACTCGCCGCCCTCCCTCTCGCCTTCGTTGACTCGCAAAACCTTGTAGCAGATTCAAACGCTAACTCCTAATCAAAGGCCCCGTTGAAACCTTTGCATACCTTCCACGAGCGGGAGCGATGTCACTGTCTCGGGTAATTATGATGTGCCACTCTGCTGCGTGGGTTGACAGATTCGTGCTGGAAAGCAACGTTCCCACGGGGAGGCCAGCTGTGCCCTGCCGATGAACACGCAGATACAGTCGACGCGGTTGACACTGATGGCCGCGGGAGATGCAGCGAGCTGCCATTCGATAGGACCCCCATCTTCGCTGTGTTCGGCGGCTGGCAGCTGGAGGCAAACCGATGCGAGAGGAGATCACAGCAGATGCGCCGCATCTTGGGCGGACGACCCCAACCACTTTTCAGGGGGCTTGCTCAACAGCCCGCTGTCATCGTCGTTCAATATTTTCACAAGCTTTCATGGCTCATCGTGTCACCGGTTCTGTTCCGGCGGATATTAGTTTTCCCATCATTGATAGATCATAAAATTGCTGGCGGTGATTCTGTCGCTGTGGCCGTTTAATCTTCCTTTCCAAAAAAAAAAAAAGTGTACCGCGTAAGTGCACAGTATATTTTCTGCTCTCAGCCCCATCAGGTGATTTAATGCAACTCGTAGCACATCTTCATCAGTCGACATCAAGTCTTTTCTGACAGGGACGGGCCTGGCATATATCAATTTACTGCGATGTGAAATGTACATTGCCGACAAGTAGGCGTATTGGTGGGGAGTGTTGAATACCTACAGCTTTGTTGAGCTGAGCTGGCGATACTGTTAAAGTGGTACACAGACGAGGCTAACCTGAAATGTGTGTTGCTATGCTAACAGATGCATCTTTTTACGGGTTGTGACGCACTAAAATTCTCAAAACTGAATTGACTTTGGGCGTCTGGGTAGCATAGCGGTCTGTTCCATTGCTTACTAACAGGGGGATCGCTGGTTCGAATCCCCCGTGTTAACCTCCGCCTTGGTCAGGGCGTCCCCACAGACACAATTGGCCATGTCTGCGGGTGGGAAGCCAGATGTCGGTATGTGTTCCTGGTCACTGCACTAGCGCCTCCTCTGGACGGTCGGAGCGCGTGTTCGGGGGGGAGGGGGAACTGCGGGGAATAGCGTGATCCTCCCACTCGCTACGTCCCCCTGGAGAAACTCCTCACTGTCCGGTGAAAGAAGCGGCCGGCGACTCCACATGTATGGGAGGAGGCATGTGGTAGTCTGCAGCCCTCCCCGGATCGGCAGAGGGGGTGGAGCAGCGACCGTGACGGCTCGGAACAGCGGATTTATTGGCCAAATACAACTGGGGGAAAAAGGGGGACAACTCAAAAAAGAAAAAGAAGAATGGTGACCAGAAGCAACAGAAATATCATGCGAGGTCACCTCTTAAGATAGACGGGTGATGATAAGATGTTAGAAAAAACTAGCCCGCTGAAGGACGAGACTCAAATCGAAAGAATGTACAACGCTATGTCAGAGCCGCCACTCGACAAAACTCTGTACTTACTCGTGTATTTACACTTAACCCTGCATGTAAACCACACTGCGCTGTCTTGATGAAAAAAAAAAAAAACAATTTCTCAAATCCAGAAATGTGCAGGTTGACTCAAAATGACAGGGTGCACATTAACCCACATTTGCATGGCCGACAGCAGATGCTGAGTGTTGCAAAAACGGAAAGAAACCAGATATTATCCCCCTCCATCCAGTTCCGACACTTCTGGCCCCATCACAGGACACCGTCACAGCGGTGTGATCTGCAGGCAGACGCTCCTACATGACATGACACTGATCAGCCGAAGGGGACGGTTAATGAATGACAATGGCAAACTATGAATTAGCGCCCCTCTGGAGCGCAGGATGCTGGTAATGGAATCCTCAACTCGGGTGTACTTGTCTATGACATGTCTGGAATAAGCTCCTGTCACTCAGCTCCATCTTGAGGGATCCTCCACGCAGGCTAATTGCCCGGTTATTCATGAGCAGTCTGGAGTCCTCGTTCCATCGCACCGTTAGAGCAGATGCTGACGACACCACCAGGCCCCGGCCCGTCCCCGCGCTCCTTTCCGCCATCGACGACGGAGCAGGTCACCCGCTGATTGGTTGGCTTCCTCAAGGAGTTGACTCTATTAGCGGAGGCAATAGAGGTCCTGGTATCTGATGTGTCTAGAATAGATATGGCGTCGGAGGGAAAGCATGCGCCGGATCTCCAGAGAGGCCTCTTCGCCAGCGAAGGACACCGTGGCCTGTGTTCCACACTCCCCGCGGTGTTGGCACGTTAACCGTTTAATGCGAAGTTTGACAGCCGATGCTTTGACACAACAATAAAGCAATTGCGAAGGACTGCTAATAGCGGGGCGGCCCTCCAAGGTGAAAAAAAAAAACTGCCGTCAAAGTGATTTTCTTTGTTTAACATTCATTTTGGGTCTGTGATGCAGTTAGCTGGGGCTCAAATGGGACACGTCTGCTGGATGTGGTTAAATATAAAACTGAGCTCATAGTGTGTCTCATTAGCTAGCGTGAGGCACATTAGCCTTACCTGAGGCTAGCACCGCAACAGAATTGGGATAATTAGCTTGTTAAATGAAATGTCAACAAAATTTAGCTGAAGTATAGCTTGCTTAAATATATAATACACACATCCATACATCCATCCAGCCATTATCCGAGCCGCTTATCCTGCTCTCAGGTTCGCGGGGATGCTGGAGCCTATCCCAGCAACCACTGGGCGGCAGGCGGGGAGACATCCTGGACAGGCCGCCAGGCCATCACACAGGGCCAAAATACACACACACATTCATACTTGGGGGCAATTTAGTGCGGCTGATTCAGGCTCCAGCATCCCCGCGACCCTGAGAGCAGGATAAGCGGTTCAGATAATGGATGGAATGGATGGATGGAGTCACCTGACCTACATGTCTTTGGACTGTGGGAGGAAATCAGAGCACCCGGAGGAAACCCACGCAGACACGGGGAGGACATGCAAACTCCACACAGAGGACGACCCGGGACGACCCACCAAGGTTGGACTGCACACAAAAAACTGTAAAATCTTAAAAGCAAGTGTTGAACAAGTGATGGATGGTCAAATTTATCATGAATCTACTACCCCCCCCCCCGCAAAGTAACCCGCCGACCTGAGGAGATCACAGCCTGCATGAGTCCACATTTACAACCCTTAGCAAGTCAAGCATGTATTATGCAGAAGCAAATCTTTAGGTAATTCGATCCACTCTCTCATTTGAGAGCAGCGTGAGGCTTCATCTGACACACTACATTAGGCACATGCATGCCACTGGGATTTGGATGCAGAAGTGTGTGTTTGTGAAACAAAACATATTCACCGGTGTCTGCAAACACACAGCTTTTGTGAGCCGTTTCGCACGACGGTGCATTCAAGAGTATTAGACGGGAAAAACTGGGCAGTGGCTGCACGTATGGGAATAAAGATATGAATCTTACACTGTGTTGCATCGCACTCCAGACAATCCTCTGGTTTGAAGCGTTAAGGCAGGGAAAAAGAAGAACTTAATTAGGCAGTGAGAGAAGGTGGAAGGAACGTGTTGGTTAATAAACACAGAAACGGTCAGACATGAGAATCTATACGGAGGAAGACGAAAGTAGTGAGGGAATCTAATTACCGCCGAATAACATAAACACTTTTATTTTTTGGCATTTTACCCATTTTACCCCAATTTACTTTGGCCAACCACCCCACTCTTCCGAGCCGTCCCGGTTGCTGCTCCACCCCCTCTGCCGATCCGGGGAGGGCTGCAGACTATACCACATGCCTCCTCCCATACATGTGGAGTCGCCAGCCGCTTCTTTTCACCTGACAGTGAGGAGTTTCGCCAGGGGGACGTAGCGCGTGGGAGGATCACACTAGTCCCCCCAGTTCCCCCCCCCCCCAAACAGGCGCCCCCGACCGACCAGAGGAGGCGCTAGTGCAGCGACCAGGACACGTACCCACATCCGGCTTCCCACCCGCAGACACGGCCAATTGTGTCTGTAGGGATGCGCGACCACAGTAACACGGGGATTCGAACTGGCGATCCCAGTGTTCGTAGAAAACAGAATAGACCGCCATGCCTCCAAACATCTTTTTTTATTATAACGGCCATCCAGGAGCCAGGGACAATCATTGCTAGAATTCATTAATCTACTAATATATATATATATATATGGGATTGACCTTGCAAAAAAGCATTTGACTTTCTGAGACGTTTTGAGTAGACGTGCTTCATCACGAGTTGAGAATAAACACTCCCGCTGCGCCTAAAAATTTGTGTTGAGTCAACGCGGTAAATCTTGAGGGGAATCTGCGATAAAAGAGACAGTTCTAAACGAGGGAGACAATTTAAAGGGGGTCCGCTGGAGCGGGGCTGGAGGCTAGCGAGGAAGGGCGGCGTGGCGGTAAAGGTAATCCATGATGAGAACTGTCTCTCAGCTGAATTGGCCTGTCAGCTCCATGTTAACCTTTACCCCCACGCCGCAGTTTGAGTTTCAAGGTTGTTTGAGATGGAAATCCACGCAACGAGATCCAATCCAGCAAACACGCCGCTTATCTGATGGAAAATAAAGGTTTGCTACACAGCAAACAATAGATCTGGTCAATCCATTCTCTCTCTTTTTTTTCTTCCCCCCCCCCCCCCCCACTTTCTATTTGCCGAGTACACAGACACAAGAAGGTCATGGGACGCGGCACGCCGCACCTTTCACCCCCCTCTTGAGGTGAAGCTGTTGATTCGTTAACAAACACAGATCGATAGAGGAGCCTGAATGGAGGACAAGTACAAAGAATTAATTTCCGGCTCCGGGGGACTTACGATGGCAAATCACCAGCTTTAATCAACAGTGTCAAGTCAGAAAGACAAATGATGTTTACACTGTCCCCGCTTGAGAACAGAAAGCCCGGCTTTGTCTGCTTACCAGTCTGTCTAGGCTGGTGCCAGCTGCAGTGGTAGGCCGCTCCTCTGGGCTGTACGGTCTGAATCGGGCATTGAACACATCCGAAACGCCGCGAGCAGACCTAGTCATTCCTGCGGGCTTCGGCTGGCCGCAGCCTTGAAAGACCTGTAATTACACAGAGATGGGCACCCAACCGTAAGACTGCCGGGGCGGCTAGAATTACCTCGGATGTGGAAAGTGCAGGGAAAACACAATGTTTTGTTAAGGCCTCGCGGATCATTCACCCCGTATTACCAACATGACGACGCTCCGAGCCGGACCTGATCGCACCGGGCCAGCGCATTCTTTAACTAGGCCACGGCCGACGTTACACAAGACAATGGGAGTCGGGTTCTTTTCTTTTTAAGGGTTCTGCAGTAAACAGCACGTACACTTGAAGGATAAACAGGGTTGCATCTGTTCCAGCGGAAAGCCAGCGGAGCGTTTAGCCTTAAAACAGCAACTGGCATCCAACGTTGTGTAGGCAGGAAAAAATGTCTTCACAACCACCTACCGTTTTTTTCCCCTCCTGCGACTACAATTTTGTGGGCGAGGGAAAAGGCAGTAAAACACAGGAAACACATTAACTGCTGTTAGTCGAACTAAGATTATCTGACCAAAACGAAACATGTAATTGCAATACAAAGAACTAAACTTGGACATAATTAGAACGTGTCCTGCTACACACCTTAGACTCGGCCCCGCTTAAAGCGCACATGACAGAATCTAAATTATTATTTTTTTACTTCGCAGGGAGCTCTTTGGTTTGGGAATGGTCTCGGTCTTATTTGACAAACATATTTCACATGTGCACACACAGACACACACACGCACACACACATTATAAACATATATACTCTATGTAAATAAATAAATAAATAAATAAATATAAATAAAACAAAAATATATATAAATGAAACATATATAACATACATAATATATCCATCCATTATCTGAACCGCTTATCCTGCTCTCAGGGTCGCGGGGATGCTGGAGCCTATCCCAGCAGTCATTGGGCGGCAGGCGGGGAGACACCCGGACAGGCCGCCAGGCCATCACACAGGGTCCACACACACATTCATACCTAGGGACAATTTAGTACGGCCGATTCACCTGACCTACATGTCTTTGGACTGTGGGAGGAAACCGGAGCCCCCGGAGGAAACCCACGCAGACACGGGGAGAACATGTAAACTCCACACAGAGGACGACCCGGGACGACCCCCAACGTTGGACTACCCCGGGGCTCGAACCCAGGACCATCTTGCTGTGAGGCGACCGTGCTAACCACTGCGCCACTGTACCATCTCTCTCTCTCTCTCTCTCTCTATATATATAAAATATATATTTAAATATAAAACATATAACATGTATAATACCATATGTAATATATATAATAAACATTTTGACATACCCTGTATGAGACCTGGGCACTGTTATCTTGCATATTCATGATGGCCTCTGAAATCTTGACATCAATAGGCTCCATGACGGATTCGATGTTGAAAGGTCCCTCCAGCCTCTGTGCCACCAGCAACATGGCATCTGTTCCATTGGGAGTGATAAAGAGGAGACACATTGAATGGGGGTGGGGGGCTGCAGAGGTGCAGAGACACACTCGGTAATAAGAAAACTGACGGAAAACTGAAAAAAAAAAACAAGAGCAAGAGGACATTTTGCAAAGCGATCCGCCACTTGCAGGACAGATAACTCCGTTTAGCATCTGTGTGTTGAACAGAAAAGTACACAAGTGTCATGTCTGACTCATGTGATACGAACAACAAATGACACAATGGTTTTCATTCATTTCAGCAGACACAAGACAAGATCGTGCATATCAAAAGGCTGAACACACGACGACGAGGTTTTGCTTCGCAGCTTTGTCAGTTACTCGCGTCTCATCGCAGTGCAACAACACACAATTACACAGCGTGAATGCTCCGAGGGGCAAATTCAATTTTCATGTAGATCGACTCAATTGAGTCCACAAAATCTAGCTGTGCAGAAAAGGATGAATGGCACTGATGATTCATTGATTTTTAATTGAATTTTTTGAAAGCCAAGCGCTTTGAGGTCTGTATTTACATGTGCCACGGACGCCGGTAGGTCGACGGCTCATTAATATCCCCGTGTGGACAGAAACCATAAGGCCTCGTCTGAACACAGGAGACACGTCGTGTTATTATCTCAACAACACCCTCTCGCTTCCATCACTTTCAATTAGCATCTCCAGAATCCGTAAAAAAAAAGAGAGAAGAGGGGCCAGAGTGCGTAGATTACTCACGCTGTCTCAAACCGGCGAGGCGAAGGACTGCATTTGCCCTTAAGAGGTAAAGTTAGTTAATTAATATTGCCGTGGGACTGTGACGGGATGCTTTCAGCCCCGGAGGACCGCTCATATTAATGTGTCCCTGTCTCTGTAATGGCAGGCTGCCGTCTGAATGGGGTGCCACAGGGGCAGCCCCACTTTATCAGTGACTCGCAACCGAACAAAGTCCCGGGTCTGGACAGCAGCACTTCAGGCTGCCTGTCAGAAGAAGTTCCCCTATCCGCAGACCTCCCAAGACAGGACCTCACTGGCGGGCTGTCATAATGACTCTGCAATTACCACCCTACCAAGTACGGTCATCCTGTCATTTGGAGACGGCGCTAACACTGACCACTTAACATACTGGTACTTTCCACACTGGTCTACGCAGCCTGTTTACTTTGCACTAAAACAGAGTGTGCAGCTTGATCCGGAATCAGGGACACTTTATTTGTCATTACATTTCCACCAGCTCACAGCGGTGCAACACCAAGACAGAAACACATATCCAAAAACTACAAGAACACACAACACGTATATCCAAACTAAACAAAAAAAAAAATCACTGTGCAGGAGAACCAACGCCAGCCAGGATGACTGTCGGAACTGCCGGGCTGCATGGGCTAGCAGTTAGCTTAGCCTGCCCCGCTTCCACATCCTGTCAGACCGCCCTCGGTGTTTCCTCTTCAGGCGCGGCTCCGGGCAGGGCCGTGGTCCCTGGACCCACTGGACGCAGCAGACCAGGCTCCAGACACCCTCGACACACCTCCCCTGCACTCCACACGACGACACCAAAAACATCACAGTCAACGCCAAGCGAGGCCGCCGCCAGACCGCCGCCAGACCGCCCTCGGTGTTATTGGAACTGCCGGTCTGCGTGGGCTAGCAGTTAGCTTAGCGTGCCCTGCTTCTGCGTCCTGTCAGACCGCCCTTGGTGTTAGCTCCTCGGGCGCAGCTCCAGGCAGGGCCGTGTCGATGTCGTTAGCAACGCATTCTCATCCTATGACGTCATATTCTAGCAGTTTACTGAAGGGTCGATATACAGTATGACGCGCAAGCTACCCTTTGCTGTCGTATAGAGATGTGGCAGGTGTTCCATAGACTCTAATGCTAAACTTCCGGCCTGATATATGAATATCAATGACACACAGGTGAGGTAGTGGTTAACCCGCCATGTCTCATACAGACAGAGAAGTCCTCGTTAACCAGCCTACAGGTTAACCTACAGACACCAAAGGGTACATCGCACTGTCATATATTGACGCTTACCAGGTAGCGTAGTGGTCTATTCCGTTGCCTACCAACACGGGGATCGCCGGTTCGAATCCCCGTGTTAACCTCCGGCCTGGTCGGGCTTCCCTACAGACACGGGTGGGAAGCCGGATGTAGGTATGTGTCCTGGTCACGGTACTAGCGCCTCCTCTGGTCGGTCGGGGTGCCTGTTCACGGGGGAGGGGGGAACCGGGTGGAATAGCGTGATCCTCCCACGCATTACGTACCCCGGGTGAAACTCTTCACTGTCAGGTGAAAAGAAGCGGCTGGCGACTCCGCATGTATCGGAGGAGGCATGTGGTAGTCTGCAGCCCTCCCCGGCTCGGCAGAGGGGGTGGCTCGGACGAGTGGGGTAATTGACCGGATATAACTGGGAAGAAAAAGGGGGATATATATTGACGCTTAAGCAAGAGACTGAATATGTGACATCGTGGGATGAGAATGGGCTCGTTCTTTCCGGTGGCGCCGCTCCCACCGGTTCACACATCATGAGGGTAGAGGAGTTTGATGATACAGTTTATTGCCAAGCTGCCAAGGCAAAGACAATATTCCAGAGAGCAGCCCATTATTCTAAGAGGAAATATTGTAAACAAACTATTACATATTCAACAACACTGGACCTTGGAGATTAAACGAACGCTCAATATATCCCCAACTATAAGAAAAATAATAAACCCAAAGACTTTAAAGAGAAAAAAGGGACTTCCGAAACTCCAAATAAACTACACGTCTTTGATAGCAGGCCTAAGTTTAGGGTCTTCTGGGAACTGAGATCACTAATGGTGTGTGTCGGGGTCAGGGTGGGGGTCGGGATGGGGGTCGGGGTCGGGGGACTGAGACATGAGCTCAGCCCTGGTTCCATTTCCTTTTCCCAATTATGTCAAAAACCGGAGCCTTTGAAGAGCACTTGTGTTTGTTGACATGTAAGGGTGCAGACAGCCTGGGATGCTGGCTCAGATTTCCATATATGAATCAGGGGGGGTCAGAGGTCACGGGGTTATGTACAGTCTTCTATGTACAGTAAAACAACCGCACCAGAAAAGGAGCTGTAAATATTTAGAAAAAAAAAAACTCAATACTTTGTTTTAATTTTTTTCCCCAGAAAGGTGCACTGCGGGGTGTCCGGGTGGCGTGACGGTCTATTCTGTTGCCTACCAGCGCGGGGATCGCCGGTTCGAATCCCCGTGTTACCTCCGGCTTGGTCGCGCATCCCTACAGACACAATTGGCCGTGTCTGCTGGTGGGAAGCCGGATGTGGGTATGTATCCTGGTCACTGCACTAGCGCTTCCTCTGGTCAATCGGGGCACCTGTTTGGGGGGGGGGGGGGGCTGGGGGAATAGCGTGATCCTCCCACGCGCTACGTCCCCCTGGAGAAACGCCTCACTGTCAGATGAAAAGAAGCGGCTGGTGACTCCACATGTATGGGAGGAGGCATGTGGTAGTCTGCAGCCCTCCCCGGACCGGCAGAAGGGGTGGAGCAGCAACCGGGACGGCTCGGAAGAGTGGGGTAATTGGCCGGATACAACTGGGGAGAAAAAGGGGAAAATCCCCCCCCCCAAAAAAAGGGTGTGGCGCCAACTGTGAGTGAATTGCAGTTTTACTGCGTACTGCATGGTGAAGATGCAGCGAAGTGCAGAATGCTGTCGCACGACCCGATCGCGACCGGAACGCGGGCAACAGCTTCGGGTAAATGTGTGTATTTCATAACGGGCATGAAAAAAGAAACCCCCATCATCAAAACTCAAGTGTGAATTTTCAAGAACTGTCAAGTGTAAAATACCTGAAAATTCGGCTCGGGGAAGGCCGGCTGGGAGCTGCTCATATCTCGTCACGAGAGAAAAGAGGAGCGCCTCCAGCATCAGAAATGATGGCAATCTTCCCCAACAATAGTGAATTATCTTCAACTTATCAGATGGGCTCCAAAAACAGAGGGAGCCGGGGGAACTCGGTCTTTGCACCCGCTCGCGGAGATAGCAAGGGAATAGAGAGAGAGGATAAAGAACACAGCGAGGGAGAGAGAGCGAGAGAGAAAATTAAAAGGCAGGGAGGGGGAGGAGGGTGATGTTGATTGGGTCAAGTCAGGTCAGGGCGACTCTCTGTCCCAGAGGAAGAGCAGCTCCTGTACTGCACGGGGCAAACTCTTACCTACATGGAGAATTAATGAGACTCATTTATGAGGAGCTCATGAAGTCCAGTCCACTGTGGCGGGACCGCAACCGCGAGCCAAATTCTCCCCGCATTACTTTTGTGGTGCAGAGATAGGCCACTGGCCAACTGAAGAAAATCTTGTTATCATCACGACACAGCTTTGCAAATACGCCCGTCTTCGTCCTATTTTGAGACAAGGGTCCAAACAATGACTGGGAATCTGCTGCGCTTCATCCAGTGTGTCGATGTAAAATGAAAAAAACACCAGAACAGAACATACTGGCACCACAGTACTGCAATATTTTACTTTCCTACGAGAAAATGGCAATTTACACCGTTTTGTTATACATACATACATATATACATACGTACACACATATATACACACACACACACACACACACACACACACACACACACACACACACACACATATCCATATATATATATATATATATATATATATATATATAGTGTGTTTTTTCCCGGAAACCGTCAATGGTGTTAATAAAAGTGCTCAGCAAATGAGGAACAGAATATATATATATATATATAAATTAGGATAGATGTAGGGAAAAAAACTTTAATTCATAGCAGTACAATTAAAAAATTGTCCTACATCTATCTATCTATATATCTATCTATCTTTCTATCTATCTTTCTATATATATATATATATAGATATATATAGATAGATGTAGGAAAAAAAATTAATTGTACTGCTATGAATTAAAGTTTTTTTCCCCTACATCTATCTTAATTTACATATGTATGTATGTATGTATGTATGTATGTATGTATGTATGTATGTATGTATGTATGTATGTATGTATATATATAGCATTTTCCCCCCCCAAAACCGTCAATGGTGTTGAGTGCTCGACTAATGAGCGGAATATCAACACTTAGCAGCTGATGAATGCGAGACGCATGAAACAGGCCTGTACTGCCATGCATTAAAATCTTTTTTTCCTGAATCCGTGTTGATATATATAGCAAAACAGTGTAAATACTATATGTGTGTGTGTGTGTGTGTGTGTGTGTGTACATATATATCAGAGGTGCAAATATTACTCTGTGCTCTGCATCTTTATCGAGATTGATGCCCACTTAAATTCAGGCTATGTCAGCCAGCGGCAACCTCCACGCCGACAAGGACGAATAAGGAAAGTGAAAAGGCCCATCTATGGCTCTGCCTCCGAGATCCCCCCGAATGAAAAATGGCTCCGGTGTAAGTTGGATTCTGTAAAGCATAGCTCATCTGTGGTCCAGTCAACCAGCTAATGGTGCTGCGTGAGACGCCGGGAGAACGGCGAGGGAGAACGGCGAGGGGAAAACAGCATATTGTCCGTCGGTCACACTTGGTCCTGATGAAGAGTCCTTGAACGCAGGCGTGATATGCACACAGAAGCATGCATCTGTGCACAGTTCACAGGTGCACACACACACACACACACACACACACACACACACACACACAACCCCACCCTACATGTTCACACACTAGCATCCAACACAGCAAGACAACACACACACGTATATTTAATCCTACATGCACACATATGTGAACACTTATTTATTTATTTTTTTAATTTTCCCTTTTTCTCCCCAATTGTATCCGGCCAGTTACCCCACTCTTCCAAGCCGGTCACAGCTCCGCCCCCTCTGCTGATCCGGGGAGGGCTGCAGACTACCACATGCCTCCTCCCATACATGTGGAGTCACCAGCCGCTTCTTTTCACCTGACAGTGAGGAGCTTCACCAGGGGGACGTAGCGCGAGGGAGGATCACGCCATTTCTCCACCCCCCCCCGAACAGGTGCCTCAACCAACCAGAGGAGGCGCTAGTGCAGCGACCAGGACACATACCCACATCCGGCTTCCCACCTGCAGACACGGCCAACTGTGTCTGTAGGGACGCCCGACCAGGCCGGAGGTGACACGGGGATTCGAACCGACGATCTCCCGTGTTGATAGGCAACGGACTAGACCGCCGCGCCACCCGGACGCCCTTATGTGAACACATCTGACCACACACGAGTCCACACAGAAAGCTTCCGTTGGTCTTTTTAATTATAAATAGCAGTAAGATATTTAAAGGAAATGTTCACACCGTCAGAAGTTACGATCGAGTTTTAAAAGCATCTGTGAAAACAATCCCTTAACTTCCTTTTCTAAACGCCGATATGCCGCACACAAAACCTTTGGTCCCATTCTCAGGAGTCTACCCCTGACGACGGGAGACCGACGAGCGTTACCGTACATCAGGGGTCCCCAATTACCTTTCATAGCGGGCCACTTTTAGGGCCACTCGACCTCCAGCAGCATGTTGTTCGTTAGTTTGTTTTGGTGTCGATACGTTGCAGGTATTATAATTTAAACAGAGATTTTTCGATATTTTACTAGTCTTACGTTTACTAAGAAATTAATTAAAAAACATTTTTTTGGGTAGGGAAATTAAAAAAAAATCTTCCTTCTGGCATTTCTCCAAAAATTCTCGCGGACCATAAATCAACCCGTCACGGGCCGGACGTGGCCCGCGGGGCCGCCTATTGGGGACCCCTGCCGTACATCTACAACAGCGCCCTCCTGAGACTTGTTGAGGGGCAGTCACGGACAGACAACAGACAGTCTCAGCACCCGTCTTCTCCGATGACGGGATGACGGAGGGCATCCCTGGACTAAGCACGTGGTACAAGGTGATTTCAAAGAAATCAAACCTGCGGCCAATACCACACAACACGGATCTGCCGTCACAGCGTTCCACAGAACACCCCATCTTTCACTGTGAACACACGCCGTGGCACCGCCGACGCCGCGCTAACCTGCTAATGAAGCTAAGCGGCCTAATCCAATAACGAGCGGGTCTGCAGCCGAACCCGACACCGGCGGTGCCGAGGTCGCCGTGGAATTTGGGTTTCTAAGACGGATAGGCTGTCCGCGGAACGTCGAGAGGGGGGTGTTTTAACTATTTCCCCCCCACAAATATGCCGACGAGATCCTTCCTGCCAGTGAACATCCTCTTTGGCTCCCCCGTAAAGCCGCATGTTTTGGAACACACCGCTGCCACGAAACCCAGATGTGATCTGGACAGCTTCAACAGCCCGGCAGCTCGGAGCCAAGAGCACGATAAGCCTCGGTGCACACGGACGCAGCTGAGAGAATAATCTCTCTTCATAAAATATCTCTTCCTCCACATTTGCAAACGCACGGGCGGGGAAGAGACTCGGCGGCGAGGCCCGCTCAGCCGAGACTCGGGGTAACCGTGAGCCTCGGAAGAGGAAGCATCAAACAAAAACCGTGCAAGTGTGTGTGGACGGATCAGGTGGAGGTGTGGGTTTCAGGCCGGGCCTACAGTCCATCAGGAGTGGGTCCTTCGTGGGTTTTGAGGGTTTTCCAGCTCTGCCGGGCCCGCCGAACCACCCGCTTCTCCTGAGAGCCGTGGCGACTCGGCCCGAACCTTCCTCGCCGTGGGGCGCCCCGGTGACCTCCCCCCGCAGTTCGATCGGTAGCGGTGCCGTCACGAAGAAGACGCGAGACTGCTTGTTCCTATTTGCGTAACCTTAAGTCCGAGTGTGGCGAAAACGGGCCACGGAGATTAGCCAGTGCAAACAGCCATTATAAACCCATTTGGCCCCACGGCTCCAGAGGTGTGGGTGTGGTGGCTCTAAGAGCGGGCCCCGAGAGAGCGCCACGCTAAATCAGCCCGGCTCAACGCCGCGGGTCCAACTCGGCGGACCGCCGGACTTGACTTGCATCGCGAGAAGAGACGAGAGAAACGCAGACGCTCGTGTCCCAACACCCGGCGTCCCGTGTTCTGCACGTGGTTCGGGGGGTCTCGCGCTCACGTCATACTGGTGTAGCAGGCACTTTATAACAAAGACACCCCCCCCCCCAACAACGGACCCGCCCAGCTGCTGCCGTCAGGCACGCGGTACCGCAGCCTCAAGGCAGACGGGCTTTTGAACAGACGTTGAGGACACTAAGCCCGGTGCCGGACTGATGGTACTGACCCGTGCTCTTCAGCGGATCGTCAGTTTACACACAAACACACGCAGATGTAGCTTGGCATACACAAACGCACACAAATATACAAACAACTACACACACATGTGCACATTTGTTAAGGCTGGGCCTACACACACACACACACACACACACACACACACTATTTATTATTATTACTGTTTTTTTGTTCTGTTTTGTTGTTATTGTGTTACTATTGTTGCTGCAGTGTTGAGGAGCCGAAACACAAGTATTGTACTCTCTCTTGTACTTGTACACTGAGAGGTAACAAATGAAGAATCTTGAGTCTTGAAATAACAAAGACGACCTCAGACAAACTGAAGATGAAGATAGCCAGTCACATGAGGCATATACATGGCTCTACCTATATATATATATATATATATATATTCTATTTACCCCCTTTTTCCTCCCCAATTCCTATTGTACTTGGCCAATTACCCTATTTACTGTTCTGTCCCGGTTGCTGCTCCGCCCCCTCTGCTGATCCGGGGAGGGCTGCAGACCACCGCATGCCTCCTCCCATACATGTGGAGCCTCCAGCCGCTTCTTTTCACCTGACAGTGAGGAGTTTCGCCAGGCTGTGGGAGGATCACGCTATTCCCCCCAGTTCCCCCTCCCCCCCGACCGACCACAGGAGGCGCTAGTGCAGCGACCAGGACACATACCCACATCCGGCGTCCCACCCGCAGACACGGCCAACTGTGTCTGTAGGGACGCCCGACCAAGCCGGAGGTAACACGGGGATTCGAACCGGCGAGCCCCGTGCTGGTAGGCAACGGAATAGACCGCCACGCCACCCGGAGGCCCAAGAGCGGCTCAACATATCCAAGTAATTCTCAGGTGTGGGTTGTAAGCGCATTGGCGGTTGATTTCCCAGCACGACAGAGAGCACCCTGGTTCAGCTGCTACCAAGAGTCCAAGACCTCTGACGGACCAATCAGAGGTCTTATTAGATACATATCAGAATGCAATGCAGCCCCCCCCCTTTCCCCCCTCTTGGTTCCTCTTCGAAAGGCTGCCGGATAACTCCTTGACAGTGCAAAAAATGGGGTTATGAGCGCAGTACAGACGCTCAGCTGCAAAACCCCAAACGGCCACAGAGAAACGCGACGTGGTAAAGCTGCACCCATCACAGACACAGCAAGCCCTGCCGCCACAAACCGAGCCATTAATCAGCCTTCCTCGATACGCTTTCCCAGCAGCAAAAACTCGACGACGCCGATAAAGCAAGAGATTTTGCAATAAAGACGGTATCGCACGCCGGAAATGCTTTTGTTTACTCGAAAGGTCCTGTGATCCTCCCTGGCTCAAGGCCAGGGATCTGAACAACAGTAATGTCCAGCGCTCGAAATCAAGGCTGTGAGTAACGTCCACGTATAGATTTATCTGGTTTCCCTGCAGAACACCTCACGCCCCGCGTGCTCCGCGCATCCCCGGACGCCGCAGTTCGCCGGCTTGGCGCCGCAGCGCTCCGTATCGGCCATTATTTCAACGCTCAGACAAACGCAACAGCCCGAACTCGACACTCCCAAGATCTCCGTCTGCAGCTTCAGCCCCTTCAGCGCCCTTGCAAGGGAGGGGCGCGTTTCGGCCCCGGCCGTGAGGTCCGATTTCCGGCCCGTGGCCGGTCCGCCCCCTCGGAGCGTGTTTCCCTCGGCCTATATTTTATTCACGAGGAAGATGTTCATGCTGCCGGCTCTAATTTTCACAAACTGTGAAGTTGTGTCGGGCACCGGTTACCAAGTGAAACGAATCGCCTCATTAAAAAGAAACGAGCACTAGTCCGCGGTGGCGTAGCGGTCTAAGCATCGGCTTGGTGTCGATGCAGTTGCCCACTGGGGACCGGGGTTCGCGCCCCGGTCTCGTCAGATCCGACTATGGCCGGACTCGATGAAGCGGCGATCATTGGCAACGCTGTCTTCGGGAGGGGGGCGGAGTCGGCTTGTGTTCGTCATGTGAATGCGTCTCTGTGTGTGTCGGAAAAACAGTGGTTCGGCTTGGATTCGCCTTGTCACGAAAGTGGGGAGGCGGTCTCCTTCGAGACTGCCAGCCGGAGAGATGCAATTGGCGAACGCATGCAATACGAGGGTGGGTGTTTGAATTAAAATAGGGATCAATTGGCCACTAAATTGGGAGAAAAAAGGGAAAAATCAGAAATAAATAAAAAAAAAAAAAAAGAAACGAGCAGACAGAGCCAACGTGGATCACGTCCCGCGCGGCGACGCGTCTCTCCCGAGAGAACAACACCGGCCCGTTGTGCAACGGCGACGCCACGGCAAACCCAAACCGGCGCCGGGCCGGGGTCAACCGGCACGATTTGGAACGACTTGAAACCCGCCGCCCGCCTCGCTGTAAGCCTCTGCAGCCGAGCAGAGGTGGAGGGGCAACCATGTCTTCCATCACCGGTGTCAACTACCTGTCAACACAACAAATGATAATGGCAGGCGGGGTGTAAACTACAGGGGGGGGGGGGCAGAATTCATCACCACAACATGTAACCGACGGTCAAACGGCGCAGGCGGATGGAGACATCAATTCACAAAGACGGGCTGACGAATAACGTCATCGAAAATGTTTAAAAACCGCCCGCTCGGAACGTTCTTCGGCGGACAGGAACGTTGCCCTGACCGCGATGGTTTTAAACACCATCGGGGACGAGCGTTGCACGCTTTAAGCGACCGGCTTGAGGAGTCCGTCCAGTGATTTATGCACAAGCCCTGATACGGGTAAATCCTTGCACCGTGCTCCGGTGCAGAAGTGCTCAGGTGCTGCTGGAGAGACTGACAGCTGTTCATCACCGTCGCCATGCTTCGGCTAATTCGGCTAATTAAACGCTAATCCCCCCCTCTTATCTTGTCCAACTTCACACAGCATTATGCACCGCTTATTCTGCCTTGTCGCACGATAAGCGCCGCAAAAGAAATTAGCATTTAATTGCTCGTTAATAATCACCGCGACTCGTATCCTCGCCGCGCGTGAATCGCTGGAATAGATGCCGCGCGTCCGACCGAAGCTACCGGGCACATATGTCGTTAATTTATGCACGGGAAGAAATCTTGTTTTTGTGGCAGAAACGAGGGAGGTCAGCGGGGGGGGGGGGGGGGGGGCCTCACTGGAGGCAAACGGATAAGAGGCTGGTTCCTCTGTAGGGCCAAAGGACTCTATAATTTATTCAGGTTTTGAACAGATGAATGCAATTTCAAACAAAAACTAAACAAAATAAAATAAAAAGCACAAGTCCATTAAGCGTTTTACAGATAACGGATTTCCTTACAGGCGCGTGTATTTTCCTACCGAGGGGAAAGAGCAATAAAAACAACGTATATGCTCAACGATACAAGATGGAAATCGTGCCCAGTGTAGCACATTACTGCTAATCAGGGGGCGTCCGGGTAGCATAGCGGTCTATTCCGTTGCCTACCTACACGGGGATCGCCGATTCGAATCCCCGTGTTACCCCCGGCTTGGTCGGGCGTCCCTACAAACACGGTTGGCCGTGTCTGTGGGTGAGAAGCCGGATGTGGGTATGTGTCCTGGTCGCTGCACTAGCGCCTCCTCTGGTCGGTTGGGGCACCTGTTCGGGGGAGGGGTAGCGTTATCCTCCCACGTGCTACATCCCCCTGGTGAAACTCCTCACTGTCAGGTGAAAAGAAGCGGCTGGCGACTCCACATGTATCAGAGGAGGCATGTGGTAGTCTGCAGCCCTCCCCCGGATCGGCAGAGGGGGTGGAGCAGCGACCGGGACGGCTCGGAAGAGTGGGGTAATTAGCCAGATACAATTGGGGGGAAAAGGGGGGGAAATCCCCCCCCCAAAAAATTACTGCTAATCAGCCTGGTATCTCATTAACTGGTGTTGTGAAAAGCATGACTGCGTTATAACATTTGCCCGTGTGAGTTCACCGGGGTAAACCCGGTGTGTTTACCACTGGTATCAAAACAATAACGGCTTCTTAAACTGAAACTAAAGCCTTATCCTGGAATATCGCCTCGTCTTGTGAATCTGAAATAACAACGTGAGCCGCCGCTCATTTAAGTCTGACATTGGGCCTTGAAGCCTTGGATCACAAGAATGATCCTCGGAGCCTCCAATCACCTTCTGCTTTAAGTGAAAAATCGGTCACATTACATTGCTTGGCCCATTTGCCTCTCGCCCGGGGCAAAGGAAACTCGCCCATTTGCTGCGTCTCTCATGTAAGAAAGAATGAAACAAACCACATTTTCTCCCGATATACATGTGCCATGTGCAATATGTGCTTAAACGGGTTCCTTTGTAAAATAAGAGATTATTATGAACAGATTGGGAATAAAAACTAAAGGATGAGCTTCCGTGATGCTGAGCTTAGTACCGGATTGCATAATAAATTCCTGAATTGAAAGTAAATGGAAAAAATTTGTTTCCCCCCTTTTCTCCCAATTGTACTTGGCCAAATACCCCACTCTTCCGAGCCGTCCCAGTTGCTGCTCCGCCCCCTCTGGCAAACCGGGGAGGGCTGCAGACTACCATGTGCTGGAGTCACCAGCCACTTCTGTTTCGCCAGCAGTGGCGGCTGGTACTAAAAAAATTTTTTTTTGGGGGGGGGGGGGCAATTTACCTTGGCGCAGCACACCTGACAGCTGCTTTGACGTCCACACAGGCTACACTGTCCTTCTTAATAACTCTGTGACTCTAGGTAAATTGCACCCCCTCCCCCTCCCAAAAAATTGTTAGCACCAGCTGCCGCTGTTCACCAGAGGGACGTAGTGCATGGGAGGATAACACTACCCCCCCCCCCCACCCAGAACAGGCACCCCAACCAACGAGAGGAGGTGCTAGGGCAGTGACCAGGACACACACCCACATCCGGCTTCCCACCCGCAGACACGGCCAATTGTGCGTGTAGGGACGCCCGACCAAGCTGGAGAATGAATTATTCTAAAGAGCAACTGGAGCACAATATGGCTAACTTTAATATTGCTAACTTTAATATTGTTAACTTTACATCTTTTACTTCCCCTCTGTGCATGAACAGAGCAGAGGACAGGCATACAGTTCACGTAGTCATCTGTGGGAGCATTTCATATTTCGGTGGAATATACAGAAATGCAGCTGTTCTTGATGCCCGCATCCTCTTTTAGCCCGCCTTTGGCGATGCCATGACATTCTCCCTTCGTCTCACACTCGTCATGGAGAGATGAAGGTCTGGCCCTTGCTAATGCGATCTTTTGTCTGCCCAAGTTCCCTCGGACGTTCGCCTTCATTAAGTCAGGGAGTGCTACTTCCTGCTGGTGGACAGTTCGGTGAGGAGGCGCCGAGGGAAAAATCGTTGCTATCAGTGGCTCAGCCTCTAGTTGGACAGGATTTCTCAAGTCTTTGGATGAATTAGTTTTTCACCGTCCCAACATCTTGTCTTTTCCGGTCAGTGGAGCGAGCATATGATGTTGGTCTCAGTAGATGCCAAAGGAATCAAGATGGATATCTCAGCTTAAAGTCTGTTCCAGCACCATGCCAGACCCTGAGGCTTTGTGTCCCGTTTCACCCCGAGCCCTCGAGCCTCCACCTCTTTATCCTGATCAGGATGACTACTGAAGGCTCCAGGAGTCTCTGGGTGTCCAATGGAGTAGCCTTAAATTTGAATAAAGGTTTCTCACTCGGTCTGAATAATAATCATTTACTGTTTTATGTAAGTGCTACAAGTTCAATGCATGCATCTCAGCGTGCATACTAATTCCCTACATGGCATGAGACACTAAACTAATCTGCCTGTCTGCACTTAATGTGAGAGGGGACTTACTGACTATTTAACACCCAAGAGCCAAGTCAATATCTTTTTGTGGTTAGCCCTTGAGGTAATTGAAAATCTTTCACCCTATAATGAGCACCAAATGTCAGCGAGCCAAAAGATACAGAAATGCCATTTAATCTACACCATGGGAACAACAACCCATTAGTGGGGAATTCTGACGAAGACGAAGCGAAGTGTGCAGGACAGGGATTAATGCCATAAAAGCAAAGTTGTCAAATTTGAGGATTTAACAAGTGAACGAATATCCTATTGGCCACAAAAGCTATTGTGTGGGAAGGCTCTGAAAACACTTGCCCTGGAGTGATAGCCCCGTACAACTTTTCAAGAAATCTCTGCACATAGTGGAACAAAATGCACTGTGCAAAATGCAAATTGCATTGAGGGGGAAATGCACAATCTGCCAGGGATGACGTTCTTGGTTCCCATTTCGCTGGTAGAGCGTACATAAATTAGTTGGTTCAATGATCAATAACCAATACCCAGGTCCTGATCGAACAAAGGCAGTTTCCACCATCATCTCCCTTGCATCATTCTTCAGGATGACATGTAAATGTACTTACTGATTAGGCTAATCTTCTATTTAGCTTGACGAGAGGATTCCCCAACCAATTCAGCATTACCTATCAACATTATTAGCGTGCTGAATGTAGGGTGTGGGTCAAAGGATGGTTTTTTTATGACTGCACTTGGGGTTAAATCACTGGGTAACCATGCTTGAAAAGCTATACTGCAAAAAAAAGAAGAAGCAAATCTTGAACTAATGAAAATAGACGTTCCAGGGGTCAGGGTCCCTATTATTCACCTTCTTTAAAAGGCCAAGTTCTGCCTCTGCCGTAGCCCATGACAAGCCCAGTAAGTGCCCTACCTAAAATACTGAGTTAAACAATTACCCCTGCATTTCCCTTTACATCGTCAAATTCATTTCACTATAGGAAATAAAATGTCTTGATCCAGATGTATAGAACTTTGAACATTAAGATTTTTTTTCCCTCAAATTAGGCATCTGGGGGGCGGTTCAAATCCCCGTGTTACCGCCACCTTGGTCAGACGTCCCTACAGACACAATTGGCCGTGTCTGCGGGTGGGAAGCCGGATGTGGGTATGTATCCTGGTCGCTGCACTAGCGCCTCCTCTGGTCGGTCGGGGCGCCTGTTCGGGGGGGAGGGGGAACTAGGGGGGAATAGCGTGATCCTCCCATGCGCTACATCCCCCTGTCGAAACTCCTCACTGTCAGGTGAAAAGAAGCGGCTGGCGACTCCACATGTATGGGCGGAGGCATGTGGTAGTCTGCAGCCCTCCCCGGATCGGCAGAGGGGGTGGAGCAGAGACCGGGACGGCTCGGAAGAGTGGAGTAATTGGACGGATACAATTGGGGAGGAAAAAGGGGGGGGGTTCCCAAAAAAGATTTTTCCTCAAATTTTCATAATATTGCTAAGTTAATATACTGTATGTCAAGTAAATATACTATATAAGCATATATTTAAGTTGCTTGAGGCAGTAATTTGAAGATAGCAGGTAAAACATGTAATAAGCAAATGTAATATTCAGTTTTATCCTTTACTGAGCAATTTCTGTTCTGTTTTTTGTTTTTTGGCATTTTAAAGAGACATTATATATTCTGTGATGGAGGTCAACATGTCAAACCACGACACAACATGAATTTCCAGCAAGGCCCTTGGCACAAGAGCTCAAATATGAGAACCTACACTTCCATCAAGGACTCGATTAACATGAAAGATGAAACGCATACCTGCGAGCGACACCCACGCCCCATTTCATAATCTCAGATTAATAATCCTAATCTGGTTGATTGGCAATTTTTTGGGGGGGGGGGTTCCGTCTCTCAAGGTTACATTCCAACTTGCCAATAAATAATTTTCATTCAGTATTCACATATCTTTGTTTTGCCTGCCTCCTGCCATCAGCCAATCAGAGTCGGCTGAGTCCTTTAGATCCAGACGTAAAACTCATCTTTCTGCCTTAACCTACAATTAGTTGCCTTTTAGTTGAGTGCCTCATAACCCGTACTGCATGGTGGGTCGGTTTCTGTCTCAGTGAATTTACCAACCACTGTTCTGCCGACCAGATTATAGAGTATAGATTATGTCTACTGCAAACTGTTCTCTTCTTTTCTCTCTCTCTGAATGATGTCTTCTCCTTTCTCTTCTTCTGTGTGTGTGTGTGAATGGTGTGATGTGAGTCTCCCCTGTGTGCACATGCAGTCTGTCCTCCTCCCCTCCTCCCAGGTCTCCATGGTGACGGTGGTCGCCACCTGGACACTGCTTGGCATCCCCTTGTCACATTTTCTTTTAAATATATCTTATAAATCCATATAATTTTGTTATCCTGTTTCAATGTTCTATTCTTATCTCACTAAAATGTGTGACTAATATGTGGTTTTTTTTGTCTCCATGGTGATGGTGGTCACGTAGCTCGGGTCCTGGGCTGTTCCAGCGGCGTCCGGACACTGCTTGGCATCCTCCTCATCATATCCGTCATATATCTTATAATTCCATTATAACTGTGTTATCTTCTTTCAAGGTTGCATTGTGTAAATTGTGTACACACAACATCCATTGCACGTTGTCCGTCTTGGGAGAGAGACCCCTCCCCCTCTGTTGTTCTGCCTGGGGGTTCTTCCTGGTTTTTCTCCCTGTTAAAGGGGTTTTTTTTTTTTTAGGGAGTTGTAGCTTGTCCGATGAGAGGGTCTAAGGACAGGATGTTGTGTTGCCGTAAAGCCCACTAAGGCAGATTTGTAATTTGTGATAATGGGCTACATAAAATAAAATTGACTGTGTTTTTTATACCACAGAGTGAGAAAATACTTGATTCTGATTGGCTGAATGCTTGTTGTGTTGCATGAAGTCTCCAGCGAACCTGTTGGCTCGCCTCTCTCAATTTATCTCCAAGCAAGTTTTATATACCCTATTTCCGCCACCAGCGACGTTTCTGTCATTATAGTTTATGCAATTCTTAAATCGAGGAATTCTGATAAAAGAAAATCCTAATCAATGCAAAAAATGTTTGCCATTAAACTCGTTTGGGTTTGCAAGTTTAGCGTGTCGGTGAGCGGGTGGGTTAAAGGTGATGGGGACAGAGCATTTGAATGATATAAACGACGACATAGGGGATGAGGTCAGTAGCCATTGCTTCAGGCACTGCATTACTGCCCACTGCGTTTCTTCATCTTTTTCTTTAAATAGTAGGAAATATGATCAGTCATAGCGGACATAAACTTGCAAGGTTAACTCCTCCAATGGCAAGGTTGAACTTATTAGCTGTTGTGCTAGCTGTTGTGCTAGCCGTTGTTACTGAACAGCTGTTGTTTGCGGTCTTTCGATGATGTGGTCTTTTCATACCCCGCGTACAAGGAAACTGCTTTCCCACACAACACTAGTTGATGGAAAACAAACTGATTTGCATTTCCTTTTGTCAACTTTTCAAAAATTGCTCAACACCAAAATAGATACTGCATGTAAGGGTTTGAATTGCACAGTCTAGAAAGCACCTTCAAACTGCCAATTTAATAACCAAAAGAGGAATATAATATAACACAGGAAACTAGCAGGCACAGATATTTAGGAAAATGCTTGCTTACATTAGCTGACCAGGTTCTCATCAATTATCAGGCTTAGAAAAATGACATGCAAACCCCTGAAGAGGAGGAGCAGACGATGTGACTTGTCAATATTGAGGGAAGTGTTCCTCTTCTGCAACAAAATAGGGCTGGCAAGATCATTTTTTTCATTATTTTTTTTTTCTTGTGTGATTTTGAGACACTATTGATCCCAGTAGGGAAATTACACTCTGCATTTAACCCATCCTAGCTGTGTAGCTAGGAGCAGTGGGCAGCCGCCATGCAGCAGCCGGGGACCAACTCCTGGGGCCTCATGTATCAGTCGTTACTATGGGCAAATTTGTTCTTACACACCCATGGGATTTTTTAGCCCTGAAGTTTGTCTCAGAGACCAGTGCAGAACCCGGGTAACCCCTGAATTTAGACACCGATTGGCTAACACTGATGTCTTTGCAGGCCTGGGTGATTGCTCGTTACAAGAGGTAGACAATAGATGTTAGTAGGAAGGAATTAAAAATAACCATCATGCTTTGCTACTGACCATCAGACAATCCTGAGGGCTAAAAAAATCCCATGGGTGTGTAAGAACAAATTTGCCCATAGTAACGACTGATACATGAGGACCCAGTTTTTTTGTCCATTGCCTCGGTCAGGGGCACAGACAGGAGTACTAACCCTAACATGCATGTCTTTTTTGATGGTGGGAGAAACCGGAGCACCCGGAGAAAACCCCCAGCAGACATGGGGAGAACATGCAAACTCCACACAGAAGACAACCTGGGATGACCCCCCCCCCCCCCCAAGGTTGGACAACCCCGGGGTTCGAACCCAGGACGTTCTTGCTGTGAAGCGACAGCGCTAACCACTGGGGCCACCGTGCTGCCTAATAATTATCTTTATATAAGCTTTGTTTAATGTTGGAGGAAAAAAGGCCTACATTGGCCCACTAAATTCAGCTCAACAGATGGCCTTCAGGCTAAATCATCAGAGCAGAGAGTTGCTGTAGTATCTGCAAATGACTACTTGTTAAAAGGACATAACATAAGCAATAAGAATAAGATGAATTTACAGTCATTATATTTCAATATTTTCCAAGTAGCCACGGCAAAAGCAAGATAATAACTCTGATTTTAATGGACTCAGCAGAGGAAACCACCTGTTCTTTGTGCCGACATTATTCAGTGAAAGCATTAAACTGGCACATCATTGCATATTATTCCTTACGGATGAAGGATTTCAACGCAAAATGCCGTACAGATTATTTATTTGGAAAAACGGCCATTTTGTAAGCAAAGGTCATAAGATGACTCATTTCCTAGTGAGCTACTTCAGCACCATTTCAGCAACGCGGATGTATTTGTTTTCAAACAGTGCACTTCTCATTTTAAAATGTAGGCCTTGTCGTCTGAATGTAGATGGTGCAAACTTTTCTCAGAGTCCAGCAAACTATTAAGTCATGTTGACTCGCACCAAATCTTTTTTTTTGGGGGGGGGGGGGGTTCCCCCCTTTTCTCCCCAGTTGTACTTGGCCAATTACCCCACTCTTCCGAGCCGTCCCGGTTTCCCGCTCCACCCGCCTCTGCTGATCCAAGGAGGGCTGCAGACTACCACATGCCTCCTCTGATACATGTGGAGTCGCCAGCCGCTTCTTTTCACCTGACAGTGAGGAGTTTCACCAGGGGGACGTGGTATGTAGGAGGATCATGCTATTCCCCCCAGTTCCCCCTCCCCCCCGAAAAGACTCCCCGACTGACCAGAGGAGGCGCTAGTGCAGCGACCAGGACACATACCCACATCCGGCTTCCCACCTGCAGACACGGCCAATTGTGTCTGTAGGGACGCCCGACCAAGCCGGAGGTGACACGGGGATTCGAACCGGCGATCCCTGTGTTGTTAGGCAACGGACTAGTCGCTATGCTAACCAGACGCCCCCAGACTCTAATCAATTCTAAGTAAAATGTGAAGCACATCTTCTCTGGGCACAGATTATCCACGCTGTACATTTCATTCTTGGTTTTTCCACTTTAAATGTGCCGCATGTTAAAGAATTTAGCATGAAACATCTCGGGGAACCTCAAATACTGCAAAGTACTGTGCTACACAAAGACATGTTCAGAAAACTACCCCCAAAAGTCTGTACTTCTTCTGCTTGTCCGACAGCAGCCTAGTCAAGCATCTCCAAAGCACTACTTTAGTTAAATCCTGCAGAACCGGTCTTTCTAAATGAAATAAAGAACATGAATAAGGCATTCTGTTAAATAATAAAAACATATATGAATGTTATATTCATGTTTATAATCTTTCTTTCAAAGCTGAACAAGCTTCCGTTGAACTGTGCTTCACAAATCTTGACACTCCCCGCAGTGCACAACTGCCCTTTTCCCAATCCCCATTTAGCACAGCGGGAAGGCAGAATCCCATGAATAAACTCTTTTCATCCAAGAAATTGTCAACAGAAGAATGACATGTAAAGCCCCGCTCTTCTCTGCCAACGTGTGTTGATGGAACCGATGCTGTCGAAGCCACAAAGACCACTGACAACACCAACCAGTAACAGCACCAAAATTTTTTTCAACAGAAACACAAAACATGTGCATATGTGTCACTCCCAAGACCTGAAATCTCTTACCGATGTACTGGTTCCACTCTGGATCCAGGTCAGCTTGGTTGGCCAGGCAGCCCTTCATGACGTTCAGACAGTAATTCTTACAGGGCTTAACCGTGGGCATCCCCTGGCAGAAGGGGCAGTACAGCATCTTGGTCAGCGCTCGGATGCAAGCCGGGATGCTGCTGACCTGCAGGGAGGACACAGTGTGAGAACAGCCACCAGCACCGCGCCAATACGACAGAAGTGAAAATAAACAAATAAAGAAAGAGAAGCATTAACCATTAGGTTCTCAGTGACATATAAAGAGCGATCCAGTGGGGTACTGACTAGGGGTGTAAGAAAATATCGACACACTCGGGTATCGCGATATCGTCTTTTGCAATACTGTATCAATTCTCAAAACCACTGTATCGATTTTTAATTGTTTACATGTAAAGATTCGTGACAAACATTTTGCGTTGCGTGTAACCCCACGACCGCTAGATAACAGTGTTGTCATCTATCTTCAGCCGTTTGACTCTTCCACGCCAACACAACGTAAACCGAGACAAGAAGTAGCATAAGCACAAAGAACACAGGCCTATGAAACAGCAATAAATCGCCTTTCTTACACTATCACAATATATCGCGATATATTGAATCGTAACCCCCGTATCGCGATACGTATTGCATCGCCAGATTCTCGCCAATACACAGCCCTACTACTGACCACATTCACACGGTAGCCATTTTGCTGTCACTTGACACTCAGGGTGGGAAACCGCAAGTGAACCGCTATATCTTACTGCTGTGTGCAAGCTTGTAACTCATACAGACATAAAGAATCAGAGAAAAGGTCCATTTCACTGACTCCCAACTGACAAAATCTAACAAAGGGGATGGATTTTAATATACGGAGACATGTCAGGCCATATTTCAAGGTAAACTAATCTTTGTTCAACCACTAGCTAGCGTTAAAGAGGCTGATTAAGAACACCTGGAAGTGCGCATGTCTTGGCAGCTTTATCACGTAGCACATAATTTTCTGCTAATGTGCTCAGAGCACACTTCTGTGTTGGACGTAATCTTCATTAACATTATATGGACATATGAATCACTGTAAACATAGACTATGCAACAACTACAACATCTCCGAAAAGTGTTAAGGTAAAAGATGACAGCCACCTTTATATTGCATTGTAAGCGTCTTAATCAGTCGCATTAGCAGTAAGCTATTACTACTGCTACTACTACTACTACTGGCTGCTTCCATTAGGGGGCGCCACAGCAGATGGCCTTCCTCTTTTCCTCTTCCCTGGCAGCTCCATATTCAGCATCCTTCTCCCAATATACCCAGCATCTCTCCTCCACACATGTCCAAACCATGTCAATCTCGCCTCTCTTGCTTTGTCTCCAAACCGTCCAATCTGAGCTGTCCCTCTAATATACTCATTCATAATCGTGTCCTTCTTCATCACTCCCAACAAAAATCTTAGCATCTTCACCTCTGCCACCTCCAGCGCCGCCTCCTGTCTTTTCATCAGTTCCACTGCTTCCAAACCATATAACATAGCTGGTCTCACTACCATCCTGTAAACCTTCCCTTGCTGGTATCCTTCTGTCACAAATCACTCCTGACACTCCTCTCCACCCACTCCACCCTGCCTGCACTCTCTTCTTCACCTCCCTTCTGCACTTCCCGTTAATTTGAACAGTTGACCCCAGGTATTTAAACTCAGGGGTTTCGGCTGCATATGTTTGTTTAAAGCATAGGGCGCTACTCCACATGCAGTTCTATGGTTCTCTACACTAACTGGAGATTTTGTGCCTTTCCATTGTCAAGGCATTGATCATCTGCAAAGCCATGATGTCCCCCGGTTCATAACATCAGTTTATCGATGAATGCACCTAGGACTACTGCTACCCATAGGAACAGCAGGATTTATTATCCAGGTTTACTCCTCTAGATCTGCTGTGTCCTGCTCTGTTGACTCCTGACAACGTTAACAGGATTACAGCAAGGACGATGTGGCTCTTCACCACTCAAAGACGATCATTCATTGTGGAGAGGCTATATTTTGCGCTTCACATGATGCTGGGGTGTATGGAGACCAGTCTAGGGCGCCACAAAAGGCCATCTTCCTAGATGGCCTATACTTAACCCCTTAACCCCTGGTCTCACAACCATCTTGTAAACCTTCCCTTTAACTCCTGCTGGTACCCTTCTGTCGCAAATCACCCCTGACACTCTTCTCCACCCACTCCACCCTGCCTGCACTCTCTTCTTCACCTCTCTTCTGCACCCCCTGTTAATTTGAACAGTTGACCCCAAGTATTTAAACTCATCTGCCTTTGTCACCTCTACTCCTTGCATCCTCACCATTCCATGGTCCTCCCTCTCATTCACATATATGTATTCTGTCCTGCTCCTACTGACTTTCATTCCTCTTCTCTCCAGTGCATACCTCCACCTCCCCTGGCTCTCCTCAACCTGCACCCTACTCTCGCCACAGATCACAATGTCATCCGCGAACATCACAGTCCACGAAGACTCCTGCCTGATCTCGTCCGTCAGTCCGTCTATCACCATTGCATAGCAGTAAGCTGTTAAGCTGTAGACCAATTTCTTGATATGAGGTACAACCTGGCATATTTTAGGTTTCCCACTAAGAGTGCCATGTGACAGCAAAATGGCCACCACCTGAATATGGTCAACTATGTGATTGAGCAACAGTAAAGAATTCTCAACCGATGTGATTGGCAACAACTGGGAATCAGTTATAGCTGCAGGAATGAAACGACATTAATACAGAATGTTCTCTGTTTAAACCTGGTACAACGACAAAACATAACTTTCCAGAGTGAGCACTCGCTTTGAACGTTTCAAACTTAAAGACAGTATTCAGATGCAAGATTCAAAGGAGCTGCAAAAGGAATTTTCCGAGAGGAATTTTTAAAAAGTGAAATGCACATCTGGTAAAATCGAGCATTGAGGAAAACAATTATAGTACATAAAAAAGGTGCATATGCAGCTAAAACTTCGGTCAATAATTGAAATATCAAGTTAGTTTAGCCATCTGAAGCCAAAGCTGCTGGGCAACAGGTAATGCGTCTCTCTGGTCTAAAAATACCAATGCAGACCGGGAGACGGAGACTAAGAGTCTGTAACTATCTCATCAGATTCCACAGAGAAGCAATTTTTCCCCCTCTTTCATATCCGGGAGTGGATGTGCACATGTGTGAGTGTTCTCATGCACACGGACGCACAAGTACATCTTTTTTCCTTTGTATCTGTGACCCAAAAGGCAGACTGGCAATGGTTGAAGACCATTTAAAACTGTAAAAATAGGACAGTGGGCGATATGAGAAGTTGAGAAATTGGAATATTTGTACATTTCAAGTTAAAGAGACACATTTTCATGTCTGCATATGTACGCAAATGGGCCGCTGCTGAACTTGAGTTTTCATTCATCACTTAGAGGAGTGATGAAACGTCTCTCGCTCAGTAAACGTTGTGTTCAGATGAACTGATTCACCTTTCTGTGATTTTCTTACCGAGCATGCACAAAGACGTAGAACTTTCATTATTCAATTTCCAGACGCCACGGTTCTTTCAACGTTTACATTTTTAACTACTTCTACCACTGTAGAATTTGCACTGCCATAGCTTTACATCCATCCATCCATTATCCAAACCGCTAATCTTGCTCAGGGTCACGGGGATGCTGGAGCCTATCCCAGCAGTCATTGGGCGGCAGGCAGGGAGACACCCTGGACAGGCCGCCGGGCCGACACACACACACACACACACTCACTCACTCACACACACACTCACACCTAGGGACAATTTAGCATAGCAGATTCACCTGATCTGCATGTCTTTGGACTGTGAGAGGACACCCATGCAGACACGGGGAGCACATGCAAACTCCACACAGAGGACGATCCCCAAGGTTGGACTACCCCGGGGCTCAAACCCAGGACCTTCTTGCTGCGAGGCGACCCCGCTAACCACTGTGCCACCACAGCTTTACAATGACACCGAATATAACAGGCTGCTTAATTTTAAAATGTCTAAATTTAATATTTTCTGATTATGATTTTATTGTTAACACATGCATCATTCTTACAAAACCCGGGTGGCTGTTTGCAGCACGCTCACATTGCCGGTATGACGGATGTGAGATCAGTGTATCGCTGAGACGTTGCCTCATCTCGGCGGGTCCCAGAATATCTCCTCAGATTTAGTCAGAACCAGTCGCAAAACAAGAAAGCACACCCCTGCCGTGAATCGAGAACAGGTGCAGAGTTGTCAAAAATTTTTTTTTGCAAAATTCAGTTGAGAGAGAGAAGAAAGCACCGAGAGAGAACGTTGTCATGTTCCAACCCCCCCACCCACCACCCCACCCCAAAAAAATGAAGAGTATCCTGAGATTTTAAAAATAAGGTGAGACTGAAGCACACGCTCTGCGGGGAAGTTTTAGTTCTGAGTGTTTTTTGACAGTCCATTTCTGACGTGTCTGGACCCCTTCCTCCCTCTTGGCCCACCGACGAGTACCTTCGACCGAGGAGCAGGGAAACATCAGACCAAATAGACTGCCCCTGAAGAACACAGGCTGCTGGCTCGGCTTGTCATGCATTTTACTTATGAAATGCCAGAGCCGACGTTCCTCTGAGGTAACACAGAGTGGACAGGAATCAGTTTTGGATGAGTTTTGTATGGAATGAGAGAAAACACCCATTAAGCGCTCGTTTAAACATAATTTGCATGGTTGGCATTTATTAGGGGGTCATCATTATTTATAACAGGTTTATCAATACTGGTCTTCATTACCTATTCCTTCTTCTCTGAGCTCTGAGGAGGCTTTGATCGTAAATGAAGCATGCTTTTTTCCATGCATGTCTCTACCTGCACATTTCCATCACTGGAGCTACATGCAGTAATAAGCTGCCCCCTTCAAGATGCACACTTCTGGTGATTTCTATACATGTAAGTCAGGGCATTTCCCTCTTTGGCATTACAGGTAGATTCTGACTCTTACGCCCCTTTTCCACTGCATGGTACCGGCTCGACTCGACAGGTGTCGTTTTCCATTACCGTAACAGTACTCCCCCAGTGTAGCAGGTCTGCATTGATTTTGGTACCTGCTCCGTTTTTTTTGGAACCTCGACAAAGGTGGTACCAGAAAAGTGGTAACAGTTACTAAAATGCCGGTACTTTCCAGTAATGGAAAACAAAAAAGTTGAGTGGAGTCGAGCCGGTGCCATGTAGTGGAAAAGGGGCATTAGTCTACCGATAGTCACTTTAAGTATTGAACCCAAGACCGTTTAGTATCAGTGGTTCCCATCGATTCCCTACAGAACATATTGTGGCACTGACACAGCGTTTATGTCGCAGACAAGAAATATATATAAATGCAAATAGAATTTGATATGATGAGGCGGAAAAACCTGAAGGGGAACGAGTGGTTCTCTACTTGTCTTTGAACATTTGGAATAAAATTAAAAGCTATTTGACAACTCTGCCCAACCGACCTATCAAAATGCGTTCCGCCATTTACTTCCTTGATCGCTAATGAAGACTGCGTTTTCAGGGCACAGAGAAGCGGGGCAGGCTAAGCTAACTGCTAGCCCATGCAGACCGGCAGTTCCAATAACACCGAGGGTGGTCTGGTGGTGGCCTCGCCGGGCGTTGACTGTTTTTGGTGTCGTTGTGTGGCGTGGGGGGAGGTGT